>NC_086001.1:3085081-3255081 GCF_030014385.1 Trichomycterus rosablanca | reverse complement strand
GCGGTCACCATGGCAACCGTGGCTAACGTTTTATCGCCAGATCGAGCGCTAGATTCGGAGAGTCTGTCGGCTCCACTCGCTCATGCGGGGGTGAAAACGAGGGAAGTGTGTGTGTGTGTGTGTGTGTGTGTGTGTGTGTGGTGGGGGGGGGGGGGGGGGTGTGCAGTGAAGGATCTGAGAGGCGATTCGGCTTTTTCTGCTTTCTTTCAGGGTAAAAACAGGCTGATATTTACACAGAGACGAGAGATAAACTCACCGTCTGAGTCAGGAACGTCTTCATTCTTATCCTGCCTCGTCTTCACCTTATTTATTATCCCCGCTGTCACAATGCGGTGCGAATACGCACAGCCAAAAGTATGTGGACACCCATTCTAATCATTTACATCAGCTAGGACGTGTATTCAGTCAGGGTACAGTGTGTTGTGCCAGTCCTGTAGAGAAACGTCTGGTTTGTCTGAAACACCTAGTGAACTCCTCTCTACATAGATGCATTTTATGTCGTCCTACACTCTTGAGAGGAGGGCATGTCTAAATTCTTAGCGTCCGACACTTCCTCTCATAGAAAATGACAAATATGACGGACAAACACTGAGCAACCAACAGAGTTCTTGTCAAATGTAAATAAATTCTCGTTGATTTTTAATTGGTATAAAGGTGCACAAGTGTCAGTGTGTTATTTGCACATTCAATGAGATTCGAACCTGTTCCATGTCAGTCGAAAAGAGCTGCCAGTCTTCCCTCCCGCAGACCAACATCATGATACTGGAGCTAGGTTGTCGGGCTTGCATTTGTCGAGCTCTTATTACAGTTCTTATTACAGTACGCTAATGAATCAAACACTGACTGAACTGCTCTTATTCATGTGTGTTACTGTGGTGTTCTAGTTGTAGGTGGTTGCTAGGTTGTTGGGAAAGAATTGTTTGATATTATAGGTGGTTGCTAAGGTTTGGCTATGTTGTTACTCTGGTGTTCTAGTTTTAGGTGTTTGCAAAAGAGTTGCTTGATATTCTAGGTTGTTGCTAGGTTGTTGCTAAAGAGTTGCTGGTATTGTAGGTGGTTGCTAGGTTGTTTCTAAGGGTTGTTTGATATTCTAGGTGGTTGCTAAGGTTTTGCTATGTTGTTACTATGGTGTTCTAGTTCTAGGTGGTTGCAAAAGAGTTGCTTGATATTCTAGGTTGTTGCTAGGTTGTTGCTAAAGAGTTGCTGGTATTGTAGGTGGTTGCTAGGTTGTTTCTAAGGGTTGTTTGATATTCTAGGTGGTTGCTAAGGTTTTGCTATGTTGTTACTATGGCGTTCTAGTTCTAGGTGGTTGCTAGGTTGTTGCTAAAGAGTTGCTTGCTATCTATTGCTGTCCATGTGTATTACTATATAATGAGTCTAAATAATAATAATAATAATAATACAATATATTATAATAATATAATAATATAGAGTACTATAGTCCTGCTGGTTTTACATTTATTAAAATCATATTTTATTTGATTAACGTTGCAAAATCTTATTAAAACCCTCTGCAGAAGAGTGGAGGCTGTTAGAGCAGCAAAAGTAGGTCAACTTAATATTAAAGTTTGGTTTTGCTATAAGGTGTCCAGCAAGCTTATGGTCAGGTGTCCACATACTTTTGGCTATATAGTTTGCTAAATGAGTAGCCGTGGGATGACAGACCAGAGGACTCGAGTCACAATGTGTTTAAATAAAAGAGAATGGACGCTGGACCTTCATGTCGATCTCGGTTCCGTGGATCTGCTGCGCGACGGTTTTGATGATGCCGATGACGATGTCCTGCAGCCCCTCTCGTTCTGAGTAATAGTGCAGAATCAGACTGTTTCCCTTCTCAGCGTCCGTACAGCGGAAGGACGGAGCGCGCATGCCGGGGTAGATGGTACCCAGGTGGTCATGAAGAGCATCCAGGTTCTGAAATCAGAAGGACCAGTGGAATATTTAACACTGATACAATTATATGTAATCATTCCAGCCCTAATAAAGACGCTCAGATTTTTAATATCATCAGTATATAAACCGTAGCTTCTTACCTGCAGGAATTCTCGAACGTTTGAGCCGAGCACTCTCAGAATGGTATCGTAGCCTGACTCCTGACAGAACTCGAAGAACATCTTCCCAAACATCTGCAGAATATCACCCGCGTCCATCTCTGTACGAGATAACAAGCGTGTTACATTTCTGTACAATTTTATTTCAGTAATTACATGTTTAAGCACCGAGGTCTCAGCCTGATCTGGTAACGTAAACAGTAAATGTTATAATTTAATACAGCAGTAAACACTGCACACAAAAGTCAGCAACTTAAATTATATCAACATTATGATTTATCATCAGCTGTAGTGATGTCTGTTTATCTTTCCCATCTTGTAAATAAGAAATTTAAGTGTGGAGTTTGAACATAATCAGATGTTACGTTTACTGGAAATTACATCCATAATGTGGTGCTTTATAATATTTACACCTAATTTACAAACACATTAAACATTTACAACAGCCAGTCACACTAATAACATAAACCCTGATACTGCAGTTCATGGAATTATCTTTTTTTTACCAAGTTTCCCTAGCACAACAGCCACCATAGCATATCTAAGAAACCACCAGAGATACCACAGGAACCACCAATTTACACCCTTGTAAACCAGTAACACCCCTGCAATCACCTTGAATAGCATAACCCCTTAGTCACATCCTAGCAACCACCTAAACCATTTTATTATTCTCACCTAGAAACACCCTACCAATCACATGCAGCACCAGAGCAACCGCCTGAAAAACTATAACAGCTGCTTAGGAACAACTTTCATTAGAAGGATGGATGGATGAATGGATGGATGGATGGATGGATGAATGGACAGAGGATGGATGGATGAATGGATGGATGAATGGACAGAGGATGATGAATGGATGGATAGATAAATTTTCTGCACCTTATTATACATGAGACATGATTGAACTGGGGTTTAAAACAATTCTATATATGAACACAATCCTGCAGTTATAAATTCCCTGCATAACGAGCCTCGAATATTTTCTGCTTATGGACCAGAATATTCAGCATTCAGGTGTAAAAACAACCTCAGTCTGACAGAAATGATGTTACAATTATAGTGTACTCGCATGTTTCCACCACCATGCATAAAAGACACAGAATGTGTGAAATATCTCACTGTGTTTTATTTTACTATATACCCAGATTTGCCAAATCCAAAGAGAGGAAGATGCATAATCGATTAAAAGATTAATTTAATGCTAAATGTAAGTCACAGCTTTTAAAGAAAAAGTTGCTTAGTCCACAACTATTAACTAACTAAAAACAACAATGTAAAACAATGTAATATCTTGGTTAGACTGGATAATATTCAGGTGAATCCTTGATATCAGCGGTTCTTAGACCTCCCAGTGTTAAAAAAAAAATCTGGGAACTCCTTGACACAGGTTATGATGTTTTTCTTACACTTTCAGCAAGGATGACAAAAGGTCTTGTGATCTGCATCTGAATCTGTTGACCTTTGCGCTTTTGAAGTGGACAATTCAAATCTTTGTCCATTCTCAAAGACCCAACATAGAATATAGGTAGTTTAAAATAGATCTATAAGACGTAACAAAGAAATCTCGCTTATGCGAACAGCCTATTGATTTACCCGTCCAATCATGTGTGATTCTTTTTTACTTTTCTCAGTTCTTCGGCCCCCTGGTTGAGAACCGCTGCTTCACATCATTAAATAACTACGTTTTATAGCTAAAATACTTACTCAGCACTTTGCTGGCAGCAGATACGAGATCGTACGTTTTGGTGTCGTCGTAGATGATCCTGACCAGGAACTGTCCTTCAACATCGACCTGCGCCTCCCTCCTAAAATACAATGTGTTTTATACACTGTGAGTTATAAATCTGAACGTGAAATGCTTAGCAAAGCAGAAACCCGGCGGTGTGTAAATTCTCTTATCAGTCTGAAAACATGCCTAAATGTTTCTGTATCTACTCTGTACACTTATTCCAACTTTAATAGCTGGAATTTACTCCATAAAAGTTGGGACGAAGCAAATTTAGTGCTGTTCCATTACATTTAGCCTTACACTGTATAGACAAAAGTATTGGGACGCTCCTTCTAATTACTGAATTCATGTGTTTCAGCAACAACAGGAGTAATAAATCAATGATATAAAGGGAATTCTTTGCTTCTGAGTTTGCAGCAACAGTTTAGGGAAGACTCATTCCTGTTTCCTGTTTAAAGACCTGACCTCAGCCCCACTCAACAGCTCTGGAATGAACCAGAACATCAAACATCAGTGCCCAGCGATACAAATCATCTCTTTTGACTAAATGGTCACATTATGGTCACATTTTGTTTTTGAAACCTTATGTCCGACAAACTCGTGGTCAGGTGTCCGAATACTCTCAGTGTATCTGCTTTTACGCCACTGTAAATGTTTTAAATTATTATATAAAGTGTTGAAAAATGTGAACTTCTAACGTAAATGTCATGTGATCTTGATGTCTGTTGATCAGTTATTAATGATAATGATGATTCTTTGAAGATGCTCCCGCTAGGGGGCGCCACTGGATGCCCCTTTCTGACACAACTCTTCTATTTATCCAAGTTTGGGACCTACACTGATACCATACGTGTCCCCAGAGTGGTTAGGTTCATGTAATACTATGCACCCTCTGTATCTGTAGGCCCAGCCAGGGATTCGAACCCCCAGAGCTCAGTCACTGCTGTTACCGTTTCACCACACCGGCTCACAATCAGTTACAGATGATCGAACGAGTAAATTTTGGGCTCGTGTGTAAATAAAGACTGAATCTGATGTATGAAGCTTCATTTAGCTGCTTAATGAGGTTCCACCTGATCTCAGCTGTACAAACAACTCTGAATCACATCATCATCAACCTGGTGAGACGAGCCATCATCCCAGAACTCACATCTACAATTAAGGGAAAGAACGTATTCAGATTATAAATAAATCAGATCATTAATCAGATCCGGCGCTCCAGATCTCAACATGAGAACTAAACTCACCCTGTGATTAAAAAACAAACAAAAACAGAGAACAATCTCCACCGGAGAGTCAAAATTCTACAGCAGAGATTAGGTTACCCATGAGCTACCTGAGCTCTGTTATTATTATACATGAATTCACACATATGGACCACAAGAACAAAAGTATTCACTGTTCCAGCCCGTTCCAGTCTGTTACGTCTGAAATGTCGAGAAGTTTTGCTCTACAGGACTGAGGACGTGTTTACAGTGGAACAGTCTGGTTCCTAAAATAGCCAGATCAGTGTATTAAATAAACTTTAGCTACACAAGCTAAACTTAAACACTGTAAAGACTCTGATATAGTGGAGTTGCCAGACGTTACTGTATTAAACTCGGACGCTTCTATAATCTGTCTAATCTAATCTTTAAATACTGTGATTTTATATATAGAGTAAATCAAACACTATAAACACCCCATTAACTCAATATTAATAAAATACTTACTGTACATTTAATTAAACTTATTTACACCGATCAGCCATAACATTAAAACCACCTCCTTGTTTCTACACTCACTGTCCATTTTATCAGCTCCACTTACCACATAGAAGCACTTTGTAGTTCTACAATTACTGACTGCAGTACATCTGTTTCAGTACATACTTTGTTAACCTGCTTTTACCCTGTTCTTCAATGGTCAGGACCCCCACAGGAGCACCACAGAGCAGGTATTATTTAGGTGGTGGATGATTCTCAGCACTGCAGTGACACTGACATGGTGGTGGTGTGTTAGTGTGTGTTGTGCTGGTATGAGTGGATCAGACAAAGCAGCGCTGCTGGAGTTTTTAAATACCGTGTCCACTCACTGTCCACTCTATTAGACACTCCTACCTAGTTGGTCCACCTTGTAGATGTAAAGTCAGAGACGATCGCTCATCTATTGCTGCTGTTTGAGTTGCTCATCTTCTAGACCTTCATCAGTGGACACAGGACGCTGCCCACGGGGCGCTTTTGGCTGGATATTTTTGGATGGTGGACTATTCTCAGTCCAGCAGTGACAGTGAGGTGTTTAAAAACTCCAGCAGCGCTGCTGTGTCTGATCCACTCATATCAGCACAACACACACTAACACACCACCACCATGTCAGTGTCACTGCAGTGCTGAGAATCATCCACCACCTAAATAATACCTGCTCTGTGGTGGTCCTGTGGGGGTCCTGACCATTGAAGAACAGTTTGAAAGCAGGTTAAAACAGTATGTAGAGAAACAGATGGACTACAGTCAGTAATTGTAGAACTACAAAGTGCTTCTATATGGTAAGTGGATATATATATATATTATGGTGTTTATGGTGTTTGTAAACTTCATCTAGCAACTAAATCTGTAAGAACAGCACGTGTTGGTGTTTATGTCTTGTAAGACATGTTCTTGGGATAAGTATACTTTTTGATATTATTATATTAAACATTATTATTATTTTCTATTATTTTTTACTTACTTGATGTCCTCCCACACATCCGGGCCATAATTTCGTAACACCAGGAGCTCCAAGGCATGATTCACAAAGCCGTACTGCAAAATACAAACAAAAGTTTATTATACAATACAGCTTAAAAAATTAATTTACCATAGATGTCTGGACTGGCAAATAACATTAGTATTGACATTCAAACAACTTAATATACAAAACTAGGATTGTATTTTAATAATTTTAATACAAAATTGTGTTGTTAATATTATGATATAAATGTAAATATGATGTTAATAAAAACATGAATTTATTGGCTCAGTATTATTAATAATAACGAAAGAAGCTGTAAGATTCAGGGTCCTGTAGGCAACTGTGACTTCAAAGTCCAAACACAGTTGTGGAGCATTCAACACTTCAAAAAATTGAATTATTTACACCATTATTTACACCCAACCTTCTGGTAAAAACATGCTACGCCAAAGAGTTTGACCAAACTAAAGTAACTTAAAGCTTAATGAAATGTTACAAAATCCATGTGCCAACCAATCCAGACCAGAAGAGTCTAAGAATTTGTCTCAAAGAACCCAGACTTTATGGGATTTAGTTAACCAAGAGCCTTTTTTTTTGGCACAAAATATTATAAAACAAAGCCTATATGGCCTACACTAAATGTATGTAGACATCTGACCATGTGCTTATTGGCTTTTCATTTAAAAATATATACAGGTACACAGAGAATCTGGGAGTTATGGGAGGCTTTTTCACTTGACGTATTAATTTATTACTATGGTGTTCTATAATGTCATCCTTATAGCACAAGGACCCGGTCATAACAAAGTTGTGGCTTTCTCCAAACTGCTGCCACATAGTTGAAGAATGTACTTTATTTTATCGAATTGATTTTATACACATGTGTGACTGAAACACCTCAACCCAATTCATATGGGCACAGAGAATGTACCAACTATATTCAATCATAATCACTAACAAGCAGGGCAGTTGTAGCCTAGTGGTTAAGATACTGGTTGCCGGTTCAAGCCCCACCACTGCCAGGTTGCCACTGTTGGGCCCTTGAGCAAGACCCTTAATCCTCAATTGCTTAGACTGTATATTGTAAGTCACTTTGGATAGAAGCGTCTGCTAAATGCCGACAATGTAAATGAGCACTTAGAAAGCTTTGCTACAAAGGTAAATGATATTATACACCGAGCTAGACACAAAGAATGACTCGGATTCAGAAAGGTTTGAGAGTTTGTGTCGTGTCATAGAAGAACAGCTGCAGTAAACAAGGAAATCTTAAGCCTGCTATTAAATACATATTTATTACAGATGTTTGTAAACATTTAATTTAAAAGTTGTTATGATGCTACCTAACAGCGCCCCCTAATGCACTGGAAAATAACACAACCCACCCCGCTCTCCCCATCACATGAAAAAGTACTAGGTTCTGTAAGCAATAGTTTGTTTTTTCTTCATTTTTAGAATGAATAAATAAATAATTAAATAACTGTTAATTAAATTATAATAATTGTTAAGCATCATTACATTTCGATGACAGTAAATTTAATGAATGGTAAAAAGTTATACTTTGCAAAATGTCTCAGAATTCAGCCATCTGTTTTTGCATAACTACAATTTAAATATCTTGTGTTATTTTATAATTATTTATTAATATTATGAACGTTTTAGCTGTTAAATAAAAGATGTAGATTATGCAGCCCACTTCTATACAGCATAACTCGACCTGCTATTAATAGCAACAGATAAAATATTGTGCTGGTCATACACATGCATAATGAGAGAAAATATATAATGATTCTAATTCTAATACATTAATTAATAATAATAATTCCTTATTTCTAACTGCGCTCCGTTTCTGTCTAAATGCGCCGCAGCCGCATCACCGCACATAAACCTGCACACAAACCTCATCTTTATCTGCAGAATTACAGCATTAATTCTATAAATATACAGTGTTTATATTAGTACATACCATTTTGTATAAAATCCCCCGGTTTGTTTAATCCACAGATTGATTTAATTCTTATAATTATTATAATAATAAATCTGAGGCTCTGATGCGCTTACAGCTGTTCAGCAGAACCCACCAGTCCACGCTAGGCTCTCTGATTGACAGGCGGTTCAACCAATCAGCGATCAGAGATTTGCTGACGTACACGCTCTTTAAGAGGACCTCTCAGCGGCGCGGTCGGGGTGAGTTAAAGCCTCACTGCGCATGCGTGACACAAGTGCAAGTTGGTCACCGAAATATAGAGCTTCATCTGGAGAGACAATCCACCTTCTGCGTGTTTTCGAGGCGGATTTGGGAAGAACACGCAACAGACAGTGACCGGAGGCGAGAATCTGAGCCAGAGAAACATGACGGTGCTTTAACTCTAAAGTTTTATGAACATATTTGGGGTAAATGATATAAAACAGCAGGCTGGTGGCTCACAGCAACATGGGTTCACTTATTTCACTTATTTCACTTATTTAACCTTTTGCAGGACACTGTATATTTACTGACATCTCTAAAATTTAATTTGAACTCAGGTACAACTAAACTAAATAAAAACAATGAAATGGACAGTGGTAGCTCAGTGGTTAAGGTGCTGGACTAGTAATCATAAGGCTGCCAGTTCAAGCCCCACCATCACCAAGTTGCCACTGTTGGGCCCCTGAGCAACCCTCAATTGCTCAAAAATTGTATTCAGTAATGACTGTAAGTCGCTTTTGATGAAGAGCGTCTGCTAAATGCCGGAAATGTAAAATACACACTACTCCTTCCTTAAAAATAAACTAAAATTAAACACATTATATAGGTATATATACACACCTTAATATATACGAGGGTTCTGCACTTTTTTTAAACTCTATTTATTAAGTTTTAATTTTTAAAAACAAATTCCATCACTTTTCTACATTGTCACCTTCCGATGTATTTTTCCAGCATTGTACCAACTTTTTAATGCTGTCAGCAAAAAAATTTTTTGGTTGAACACGTAGCCACTGATGCAGCGCTGCTTTCACATCATCACATGAAAATATTTTTCCCCTTAAAGCTTCTTTGAGGGTCCAAAAAGGTGGAAATCAGATGGAGATAAATCCAGACTATAAGCTATCTCTCTCTCTCTTTATAAATAGATAGATAGATAGATAGATAGATAGATAGATAGATAGATAGATAGATAGACAGACACCTCTATTTCTATATATAAATTATTGTTATTACACACACAAGGGAGGCTAAAAGTATGAGACAACTAGTGAAAATTCTCTGATTGGCACCCTGCCTGGGGTGTATTCCTGCCTTTTTTGCATACCGTATATTGTATATATGCACGCTGTACATTACGTACACCTTACTTACTTTATTTGTATTTGTATAAGTTTCTCTTCTTTTGCTTGTTAAACTGCTGGAGGCCAATAATGTTCCTTGGGATAAATAAAGTATCTGCCTGTCTATCTATCTATCTTTTGTCCAGTGTTTCTGGGTTAACTGAATACACTGTGTCCCTGACTAGGATAAGAAGCTGTAAATGGTGTATATAAAGATGCTGTGTATGAAAACACATTGGTGCTGTATCATATAAATCAGGGTCCTGAAAAGAGTTTTTTTTCTGCTCTAACGTAAAGGTGAAATTCACTTTAAACGTCTTGATTTATCATCATTTGTGGTTTTTCAGGTTGATGCCAAACTCCACCCCGCCCCCCAACACACCTTGTATTCAATATTTTGTTTACACTCCTTCACCTGAGAAAAGTGTGGTTTTACATGTTGGTAAATGTCTTGAACTGTTAGCTAGCTGACTGTTTTCATTCTGAAGTGCAGAAGGTAGATTTTTCATTTGAAAGACTAAAAGATTTGTACTCAGTGGCACAGTCATGCTGGAACAGGGAGGATCCGTGCCCAAACTGTTGGCACAAAGTTGAAACTACATCATGTATTTCATATAACTGATTTTATTTACCTGTTGTTAGAGGTGTCCAGATACTTATGAGACATAGCCACAAATTAAGGAGTCACAATATTTATTAGATCTCTATTACAATACAAAAATCACGTTACATAGTTATAAATGTTTATTTGTAGTGGAACAAGTAGAACATTCAGTGTGGTCGAGTGATGATGTGATTATTACAGTGATTACAGTGATTACAGTGATTGTGAGCAACACAAGTACATGAATGTGATCTGATCTGCTGTATGCAGAGAGTTCGAACCATCAGCCATGTTCCGATGCTGGGAAACTCTCAGTAGAAATGGAAGGAACTGGTGTGATTCTGGTTGTGCTGGTGATAAGCTTAGATTTATTCAGTCACTTCCATTTTATAGGGGGCAGTGGTAGCCAACCAACTGGAAGGTTGTGAGTTTGAATCCCGGCTCTGCCATGCAGCAAGTGTTGGGCAAAGCCCTCAGCTTCTTTGGATATGCAGATTAAGAATTTCATTGTACTGAAGGAGTGTATCTAAATATATATGACAAATAAAGGAGTTCCATCGGCCCTAGATTATCCAAAAACAAAAAAAATTCACCTGGATTTCTGCGATATTTAAAAAAAAAAAATGCAATTCAAAATTCATTAGTGTAATAATAATAATAATCCTTATTGTATTCAACACTTTAACCATTTACAATCCAGAGCAGAAAACGGACGTGAACCTTTGGGCCGACAATCTTTTCAAAAGGCAGATGTTTGAATGTATAGAGAGGTTCTGCCTTCAAAAAAGAACCGAAACCCAATCACACCAAACTTAAAAGATGCCTGAAGGTTTGCAAAAACAATAAAAAAAGCTTTTTAAACACCTGAATCACCCATTAATCTGCAATAAACAGAAACACTTTTATTACACTGTGTCTAGAAGTTTCCTGTGAGAATTGCACCATCAGAACAGTGTAATGTGCAATGCTAACAGAGATGAAAAAAAAACCAAGAGTTTAAGAAAAGAGCTTCCGAAATTTCTAAAATGTGCTTAAAAATTGTTTGTATTGTCTACTACGAAGACAAAAAAGGCCTGGATGGAAAAACACCTCATCAGATCAGGATGAAGCGAACAATATGAACCCCTAAATAATATGAACCCAATTGTGAAAAATGTCAATAAAGACAAACAGCAATAATTTGCATAAACAAATAATGTTTAGAATAAATAAAAAGCCACTGCAGGCTGATCCCACCTGTGAAGCATGACAGAGGGTGCATTTGGTTTAGGGATGATTTATGACAATAAACGGAAGCACAGCGTGAGGGAATGAAGTACAATGTTTAGTGAAAATACACAGTGATTATTAATACGACGTTACTCACTGATTACATTAATTTAATAAAAATATAGATCCTGTGTACAATCAGTTGTCTGTATTAGATGATCAGAAGGTGTTCATGTGTTTTCTGGTTGTGTTTTGGCCTAAATTAGCTTAGCTTGTTTTCTGACATGGTAACAGTGAGGCTCAAAAATTTCTTATGTGTTCATGTGGGACCTGACTTTGAGATGCTAAGTTGCATTCAGAGCTACAGTTAAAATGCTACGTCGCAGCTAAACTGCTAACTGAACCACACTGGCTGAACTGGGCAAATCCTGGTGTAGGTGAAGTTTCTGGTGCAACTGAGGCTTTGATCATAAATATAAGGACATGGCTGATAATCGAATCAATTTGCATGAATCTGGAACTCAGAGCTCAGTGGAATCGGTGCTGTGCTGTAAACCAGCTGCTCTGTCCAGAGTTTTTTGGGACGTTCTATTGCTGGATAACTCGCTACGTTCTTCAGCTGGGAGATCATACCGTCGCCCCCTGCAGGGCACCACCCACTCCGAGGGCGTGTCATGGCAGGGGAACAGGTTTCGTCTGGTGCGTGTTTGATTTATGTTTGAGCCGCCTCGAGGAAGTAACAGATGCCCGGGATGTCGGAGGGGAAGTTGGGTGGAAGTTCTTCTCTCGATCGAGGATGGAAACTGAACTCGGGTCGACCTTTTAACAACCTGGAACAAAAAACAATGTATTAAAATATAAACAGTGTATAAAAGATGGACAGTTTGTGCCTATATGATGAATAACAGTGGCTTGCTGGGTAGCTCTGTCACCTCACAGCAAGAAGGTCCTTGGTTTGATTCCTGACCAGGATAATGTGGTAGTAAAACACGTCAAACAATGAATTAATTGATAAACTTTTATGTGAATATAACAGTGAGATCTTTGGTACCTGTAGGTCGTAGGACTGATGTTTATCTTCCCCGGAACACTGCATGATTCAAATTTGTTGGCTAGAGTCACATTGTTTCCGAAGAGGCAGTATCGGGGCATCTTTACCCCCACCACACCCGCCAGAACTGAACCCGAATGGATCCCAATACGCATCTGAAGAACAAAAAAACACTATCATTAATCATCAAAAACTACACAAATACGGACAAAAGGGTCGTACACAAATACACCTCGGCACATGAAAAAACTCTCAGTACGCAGAAATATCATGGTTTACATCAACCCATAAATAGACGTCCCTTAGATTAATTACAGGTGTTGTAAATAGACTTCCTCTGCGCTACCTGATTGGCCGAATGTGCCACGTGATAACCCGCTGACTCCTGGGAATTGCAGTCCTCCACATAACCGTAGTCAACGGGTACTAGCGAGAGAGTGGCTGCGTCAGGAACAGCAGGCAGTGAGACATTATTTTTGCCACTGAGCTCTAAAATTCTGTTCACCTATGATAGTGAGGCAGGAAAAGGGTACCAACATGAAAGCACACACAGGCCACAAACCTTTGGTCTTCAGTGATCTAGCATCTGAACTACAGATCAATACTGTGCAAGATTTTTCACCATGTTGTACACTTATACATGACCCTCCAAATTCATACAGTTTCAGATAATTACATGCTTCCTTTCCTGTTCATATGCTGTTAGTTATACTCATGTCCATATACTTATGGGATTAGGCCTAGTATTTTTCCTGTTTGGACAACTAAAGAGCTAGTTTTGTTATTGTTTATCAAAACTCTCTAAAGCTTTCACATGTAGTTTAGCCATTACACACACACACACACACACTTTTCCTGTGTTTGTTAAAAGCCTGTTTTCTTTCATACTTTGACTTGGTGTCTTGTCTGGGTGCTTTCCTTGTATACAAGATTCAATGAATCATTCTTCTGCTTAAGTTCTTTCTATGAGCTCAAGGTACAGGAACACATTGTGACTTTGAGTTAACTCTAACAAATGGTGGAGAATGCGGGCAATCTAGTTCAGGTCAGTGATCTTCTGTAAGGTTATTCATCTGCTGGATTGCCGATTGCTGATTTGTTTCTCTGTTTTAAGGAAATTGTGTTAAAATTGTTCAACATTGTAGAGATTGGAAGTTCCAAAGCTACTTATCTGATTACTCTGTGTTGTTTTAAGAATTCTTGTTCATTTTTGTGTATTTGTGTGACATTCTTCCTGTACTTTTTACTTTTATTTTACAGATTTTATCATATTATAATGTTATTATTATTCAGAGAGTCATTCCTTGAATTATATTTGTTGGTTATGAGCAAAAAGAGGTTTAACAAGACATGGTTTATTCTGGTTGAGTTCTGTGTGATGGAACTCCAATAACCTGGACAGAATCCTTACCGCAACCCCACTGAACGCTGATTGTCCAAAACGAAAGCAAACAATGTGGTGGCAACTTCATGGTTTTGAAACAAGATGTCCAACAATGTCATGCCAAGGTGTCCACATCTATTCGTGCACAAACTGTATTTCAATTCATTATGTTATGTAATTTTTGATCCTAAAACCAGTGATGGCAATTTCTGAAAACGCTCCTCAAAATCATGGCGCTGCTGACATGAGCACAGATAATCTGATTACCGCTGAATAAGGGAGATCAGATTATTCGAGAGCATGTAAATGAAATTACATTCTATTGTGTATCATATGCAATCTAATAAAAGCACTATTTCCGTTGAGTTTACGCCACACTTCAAAAAATGGAAATCTTGACGTCTTTATTCGGCTAACATGACAACGAATCAACAAACACGACAAACAAAGGTTTGCTTTCTCTGTCGGAGAGAATATAATATCTGTGTCTGACTGACAAATAACGGGTTTAGAACATTTGTTGGACATTCTGTATCTAACAAATGAATCATGAAGATGTCTCATGGTAGGAAGAAAATCATTATTCACGCTGTGTTCCTTCAGACAGACTGAGAACTGAGACTGGCCTTGACAGCCGGCTCAACTCACAGCTCTGACCGAGTGCCCACACCCGAATATAATCAAATATTATAGAAAATATCAAGTCCATACATCAGATCCAGAGCTCTTCATGGACAAATATTGGGAAGACGTTTCTTTCTTGGTAAAACGTTACTGGTCAGCTGTGCTGTTGTTGTGAAGTGAAAGCAGTTAAGAAGCAGCAACAGCTCACAATAATGCAAACCATAAAAATCATCTGTACTTGGTTACAGCACTTAAGTGAAAACTTTGGCTCATGCTCAATAAGCTCCTGTGGCTTGAAAATGCGTAAACCTCTGTTTCAAAACCTAGCATAGAGCTTCCTAGCAGAGTGAAGTTCAGTGTGGCAGAAAAAGGGCATCGACACCAAGTTCACAACCTTTTAGTGTCTATTAAACACCCTCAGGGATGAACTAGAATGTAGACCGCAAGCCAGGCCTTTTCATCCAGTGTGTGCCTGATCTTACAAATACCTTAGACCTAATGGACGTGGTTTTAAGGTAGCATGTGTAGTGTATTTACAAAACTGACCCTGATGACCTCGCCCATGGGGGTGGTGACCTCATCCGACAGCTCCATCATCTTCAGAGCCATCAGGGCAATTTGGACAGCGTGAGTCGGGCTCTCCTTATGCAAACCGTCCGCCACACAGTAGGCGTCGCCTATAGTTTCCACCTGGCATAAGGAGACGAGAAAATGATCCCACAAGTATTCAAAAACTCAGTGCATAAACAATTACAAAAAAAATCAAAGGATGGACTTTTGCCATGTTTACACTTGTGGAACGCAGCTTCCATTGTCATGGCTTTTTTTACATGGTGACTGTGAGTTTCTCTTCTCTTCCGTATCTAGAAACCAAAAACGGAGCATAGCGTTTCACGGTGGTGGAGATGAAGCACGTACGGTTCTGCTCAGTGCTCAGTTCCTATTGGTATTCAGCACATCACTTCACTTCTAATTTAAATAAGTTACATTTTGTTCAACTGTTTTGAGTTGCAAACGTTCGCTTCAGCCTTTTGTCGCTGGAAATAAGATTAAATATGATAAGATAATATAAGATAAAATAAGATATAATAAAATAAGGTACAATAAAATAAGATAAATTGAGATAACATAAAATAGGATATAAGATAATATAGGATAAGATATAATAAAATAAGACAATAAAATAAGATAAAATGAGATAAGATAAAATAAGATAGGATAAGATAAAATAGGATAAGATGAGATGAAATAAGATAAGATAAAATAGCATAAGATAAAAAGAGATAAGTTAAAATAAGGTAAAATAATATAAAATAAAAAGGATAAAATAATATAGAATAAGGTAAGATAAAATAAGATAAAATGAAATTATAAAATAAGATGAGATAATTAAAAATAAAATAAGATGAAATAAGATAGGATAAAATAAGATAAGACTTTGTTGATCCCTAAAGAACAGAAATGAAACACAAATAAAAAGAAAACATAAAATACAAACCTAAGAGCTGCCAGACAAATTTCACACAGTGTGTAGTTATTATCACTAAAACGTTCCCTTTAAAAACAAGTAATGTACTTTATTATATACTATTATGAATGTAATATTTACATGTATAATATGAGTAATAAATGACATTATTATTATACAAATACATTATCGCAGCTCTAATTAAAAATGAATGACATTTGCATCACGTCTCTGCCGGTCTAAGCGTAACGTAAAAGCCCAATACTGACCTGTATTAAATACTGATCAGGCCGATTTTTGGTCAGTCTGGGAATCAAACTGACCAACCTATACCAGTCTAACAGTAAGACAAGCTAAACAAGTCCAAGTTTTTTTAAGCAGGTTGGTGGACCTCGATGTGGACTGGTTTAGAAACCCGACTTTATGTTACAGATGTGCTGGAGATGGAACAGCTGGAGCATTTCTACACGCCAGTGCAGCCTGAGCTTTTCCAGTATCTACCAGAGGAAGGAGTTAATGGAAGAGGAGCGTCTATTTTAGGAAAGAACCCTCAGTAAGAATGTAAACACAGCCGCGTTCCAAACTAAACCGGGATCGTGATGAGCGATCCGTCTTCAGCGCGGACGACGTGTTTTTCTTTCACACGCGCTGATTATATTACGTACAGATTAGCAGCAGCGCTGAGCGACGCTACGATACACAACCGATAAATTATCGTTCCTCTAGAAAATCCTCCAGAGTCTCCGAGGACGACCGAAGCTTCTGTTTCAGCTCCGTGTTCCAGAACATTAAACTGAATTCAAATAAACAGTGAAAGTCAAAAACACACAAATTTATTATCACTTATTTATTCTATTTATGTTTTTTTTTTGCCAATTTTACTCCCAATCTAGTAGTATCGAGTTACCCTGGTTATATCTGCTCCTGCTGACCTCCACTTCTGACCCATACATATGCAGTAGCTGACTGCTTCTCTTAATACAGGAATCAGTATAACATACAGAGAGTCATGCACTGATCTCCATTATCCCTCATCTCTGTGCAGCACCATCGATCAGCCAGCAGAGGTCGTAATTGGGATAGATAGATGATAGATAGATAGATAGATAGATAGATAGATAGATAGATAGATAGATAGATAGATAGATAGATAGATAGATAGATAGATAGATAGATAGATAGATAGATAGATAGACAGATCATCATGGCAGTGGTTTTGGTTTTCCTGCAATCACTTGAGCAATGTAGTATCACACCCCAGACAGGACGGCAATCCATTGCTGGACTTCAGCCATTCCCCCTCAGACAAAACCAATCATGTCTCTGTAGATGCCCAACTGGTCGATAGCACCACTGGGGATTAGTTTTTCTGTCTTGTAAAAAAAACAGAATCTGACCTTGTAGACGTCGAGCTCTCCGCAGTGGCGGTCGAAGCGAGTGTAGAGGGCGCTCAGCATGTTCACCACCTGCATGGGCGTACAGCGCGAGCAGATAGCCGTGAAGCCCACGATGTCGGAGAAGAGCACGGTCACGCCGTTGAATTTCTTGGCCTGCACAGGAAGTCCCTGCCACAGCCGCTGTGCCACGTTACCAGGAAAAATGGTGAAGAGCAGCTCCACGGTTTTGCGCTTCTCTTCCTCTAAAGCCTGGTGAGCGTTCTCCAAAGCTGCTTTGGCTTTACCCAGCCGCTTCTTCAGACCGTCCTGAGCTTTAGCCTGTTCTCCCACCAGCACCACATCCCGCAGGGCATTGTGGATGGGAATGTCGGACATGTAGAGGCCGCGCCCGGTGAGTTCCTCCAGACGGTCAACGCACGGAGAACCGAGGAACAGCACGGCGTTCACCTCCGACATGAAGATCATCTGACCCTTCAGGTCCATGTGCTGCAGGGAAGAGGACGGCGCTGTTAGATAAAGTTTGCAAAACAGGAAAGCAGGGGTTTTTCAGATGATTAGCACTTTGCAACTAACTGAGTGCTAAATAAATACTCCAAAAGTACCATCGCCTCAAAAATACTCACAGAACTGGATGAGCACCGGTTGGTTCTCGTTAGAAAATAAATGTATAAAGTACGACTGCACCACTATTCAGAAATCTTTTGTATTTAAGGCCGGTGTGCACAGACACATTATTGGTGTAAAGAGCACAACACCTGAATCCCTGAGCAGTGGAAAAAGCACCTTGGTCTGATAAATCAACAAAACTTTTTTTAAACCCACAGAAGTTCTGCTGCATCCGTCACATGCAGTGAAAAAGTCCATGATATTATAGAGGTAGCTCAATGGTTAAGGTAATATTAATCTTAGTATTAATATTAATAGTAATAGCAGTAGTATAAAGACAATATATGTCCATTTATTATGAATTAATAAAATTTCCCATGAGCAAGAAGGTCTAAAAAAACATTTGTTTAATAACAAAACCTTTGATCATCCTTGCTAAAAGTGTAAGAATAATATCACATCCGTGTCAAGGGGGCCACAGAATGTTTTGAACACGGGGGTCTAAGACAAAAGAAGGTTAAGTTGCCATGTGTATATTTTACCCTGTGAATAAAAAAATAATTATAGAAACTTTTTTTTAGACAAAGCTGTTTGTGTTCTGATCATCACTCACAGGAGAAGAACAGAAAGTTACAGAAATCCAGAAAATCCCACAATGTTCTTGAACGTATGTAAATGTTTGAGCGATGGAAGAGACGTGGACGTGGACGTTTCTCTTTGGCTCTGGTTTATTGTTATGATCCTGAAATTAATCTCTGTGGGAAACAGGAACCGTATGGATCCAGTCTGGAGGGATTAAGTGCACTTCCATCTTCCCTTCTGTATAAACGGAGGTGAAGTTTAACGAGCGTGTCGAAGATAAATGTGCACTTGTGGTGAGTGTACGCTGAAATATAGCAGCAGACCTTCATCACGTTTTATCTTTCTGATCTTCTTCCTCTTTCTTACTGATCCCATCACACGCTCAGCACCAAAGACCAGCGACCACAGAGCCATGAGTCTTTATTCTTACGAGTCTTACTTATTCACTTATGTATTCTTGTTTTCTCCAGCTGTTTAACACCTGGAAACACTAGATGTAAGGTATGAATGCACACCAGACAGCGCTCTACTCACTCGCTCACTTCCACCTAGGGGCAGTTAAGAGCAGCCAAACCAAATCCAGCTCCAGCACATACTTTGGGAGGTGGGAGGAGAAGTACCTGGAAACTCTCATATATTGAAGATCCTACCGAGGACCGTAGTAAATATGACACTGGGTGACACATATAAGACAGTAAGGGAAGTGGGTGTGGGGGTGTGTTGGGGGGGGGGGGGGGGGGGGGGGGTGTTGCTCTGAGAATGTTGAGCTGGAGTTCAGGGTGATTCCCACTTTGTGTCGGGGAGCCGAACCCCCGTTCCCCCACAGATTTTTCATTAGGAGGGAATGGGAAGGAGGTGGGTGCGAGAATCCATTAAAAAGGAAAGAAGGGAATCATGGGTAATTATACAGTATATAGGCAGTCAATTAGAAGTTGGGAGGAGTTTCAGCTGTGTCCTTTCTCCCAAACCTTATTATTCTATACCTTCATATTTAGTAGCAGTAGTATTAGTATCATTATTATTATTATTATTATTATTATTATTTGTGATAGTATTACTAGTAGTGTTAATAATGGTGTTATTAGTATTAGTAATGGTATTATTAGAAGTATTAATAATGGTATCATTGTATTATTATTCATAGTATTATTAGTATTATTATTAATTGTATTAGTAGTATTAGTAATGGTATTATTAGTATAATTAATAATAGTATTATTAGTATTATAATTAAAAGTATTGTTAATAGTATTAGTAATGGTATTATTAGTATTATTAATAGTATTATCAGTATTATTATTAATAGTATTATTAGTATTATTATTATTTGTATAATTAGTATTATTATTAATAGTATTATCAGTAGTATTATTAATAGTATAATTAGTATTATTAGTATTGGTATTATTAGGTATTATTATTAATAGTATAATTAATAGTATTATTAATTGTATAATTAGTATTATTAATAGTATTATTAGTATTATTATTAATAGTATAATTAGTATTATTATTAATAGTATTATCAGTAGTATTATTAATAGTATAATTAGTATTATTAATAATTGTATAATTAGTATTATTAGTATTGGTATTATTAGGTATTATTATTAATAGTATAATTAATAGTATTATTAATAGTATAATTATTATTATTAATAGTATTATTAGTATTATTATTAATAGTATAATTAGTATTATTATTAATAGTATTATCAGTAGTATTATTAATAATATAATTAGCATTATTATTAATTGTATAATTAGTATTATTAGTATTGGTATTATTAGGTATTATTATGAATAGTATAATTAATAGTATTATTGATAGTATAATTAGTATTATTAATAGTATAATTAGTATTATTATTAATAGTATTATCAGTAGTATTATTAATTGTATAATTAGTATTATTAGTATTGGTATTATTAGGTATTATTATTAATAGTATTATTAGTATTATTATTAATAGTATAATTAGTATTATTATTAATAGTATTAGTAATAGTATTATCAGTTTTATTATTATTAATAGTAGTAATAATACTATTATTATTATAACAATTATTATTATTAATTGTGACATCATCAGTAGTACTGGTATCAAAAGTATAATCATATTTTTGTATGAGACCTTATTAAACATTTTACCCCCACTTGACAACAGGCTACGTTATTCAGTGTGTTGATCTGATTACTGCTTCACAATCACTGATCCTTTTTTTAAAGCAAGAATAAGATTAATTAAAGACAGAGGCTAACATGTTAGCACAACACAGCTACAAAACCAGAAGTAAAACTGAGTAAAATGAACTTGAATAGTAACTAATCTGACTGATTTTTAATTTAGATTGCAATATGCAGTATTATAGTCAAGTCCACAAAACAGAAAATCTCTCATTAATTGAGGACAGTCAAATAAATGCTTTAGGCACCTCATTTAGATTTATATAAACACATTAACTCCATCATCATTAATATTATTATTATTTATTGATGCGGAGGTGTGAAGCCATTTATTAGATTGAGTCAGACATCTGTCCACCTGTCCCTGGGGTTCCTACACCGGCGGTTGGTATTTGTTTTGCGTGACGAGCCTGTCCGGATCCCTGATATCATCATACCCAATTCCCAGCAGATATAAATAGATTCAGTTTCATTATGTGAGATTGTGAGCTTGACATTTAGCTGCGCGTACAGACAATCACCTCGGCTAAAGGTTACACTGATCCGGCATCAGTTCTCCTGCTCACAGTCCTCATTCACGTCATAATGATTGTAATAGCATGTAACTGATCTCAGATCAGAGAACAGAGCTCCTTAGTGGAATAGATCTCTAATTATGGAGCACTGATTACTCCTGACACCTGATCTGATCTGCTCTGCTCCGAAGATACTGACGATGGTAAAATCCAGCACAGACTTAGTTTTTTCACCAACTTTAACTAAGTATGATTTAAAATGTCCAAACCTAAATAAATATATCTTATTTATCATTCAGACGGTTGTGGGCAACCCTTTGGCCTTTGGAACGGGATGTCCAACAAGCTTACGCTCAGGTGTCCCACTGAGTCCCACTTCAAGTTTTTGTGGCTGAGCAGTCGCACACAATCATAAGATCACCATGAGCAATGCCAAGAATAAGCTGAAGTGGTTCAAAGACACCTACTGTGGACTCCTAACTAAGATTAATCACTCGTAACCATCAAGCAGTCAGATGGACAGATGTGAGCTTGGACATGCTTAAAGGTAGAGTGTCAGCTGTGAAGTGTGGTGGAGGGTGAAGCAGATAGACAGATCTGAGCTTGGATATGTTTAAAGGTAGAGTGTCAGCTGTGAAGTGTGGTGGAGGGTGAAGCAGATAGACAGATCTGAGCTTGGACATGCTTAAAGGTAGAGTGTCAGATGTGAAGTGTGGTGGAGAGTGAAGCAGATAGACAGATCTGAGCTTGGACATGCTTAAAGGTAGAGTGTCAGCTGTGAAGTGTGGTGGAGGGTAAAGCAGATAGACAGAGCTGAGCTTGGACATGCTTAAAGGTAGAGTGTCAGCTGTGAAGTGTGGTGGAGAGTGAAGCAGATAGACAGATCTGAGCTTGGATATGCTTAAAGGTAGAGTGTCAGATGTGAAGTGTGGTGGAGAGTGAAGCTGATAGACAGATCTGAGCTTGGACATGCTTAAAGGTAGAGTGTCAGATGTGAAGTGTGGTGGAGAGTGAAGCAGATAGACAGATCTGAGCTTGGATATGCTTAAAGGTAGAGTGTCAGATGTGAAGTGTGGTGGAGAGTGAAGCAGATAGACAGATCTGAGCTTGGACATGCTTAAAGGTAGAGTGTCAGATGTGAAGTGTGGTGGAGAGTGAAGCTGATAGACAGATCTGAGCTTGGACATGCTTAAAGGTAGAGTGTCAGATGTGAAGTGTGGTGGAGAGTGAAGCAGATAGACAGATCTGAGCTTGGATATGCTTAAAGGTAGAGTGTCAGATGTGAAGTGTGGTGGAGAGTGAAGCAGATAGACAGATCTGAGCTTGGACATGCCTGAAGGTAGAGTGTCAGCTGTGAAGTGTGGTGGAGGGTAAAGCAGATAGACAGATCTGAGCTTGGACATGCTTATAGGTAGAGTGTCAGCTGTGAAGTGTGGTGGAGGGTGAAGCAGATAGACAGATCTGAGCTTGGACATGCCTGAAGGTAGAGTGTCAGCTGTGAAGTGTGGTGGAGGATGAATCACAATCTAAAGCTGTTTCCACAGGTTTCTGTAGTGGAAGCTGTAAAATGATCCCTAAAACTTTTGGCCACGCCTCGAACCTTATCAGGACGTGAAACGTGTTACCTTGTCACAGCTGGCGGTGGCGCTCGATGCTTGTTGCTTCACCCGCAGTATGAACTGCGTATTCAGCATGGTGAGAATGCCCTGAAAATCCGCCTGGATCTCGGGCAGGACGATCAGAAAGTGCTCATGGAACGAGGGCCTCCTCTGCCCCTCCCTGCCACGCCCTAATCTCCTCCTCAACCCATCTCCCATCTGCAGGATGCCCATGTCCTGATCTAACAGGATGTGGAAGGGGAAGGTGGAGTAGAGCAGCGAGAGGGGGATGTGCCCGGATGAATGCGTCCTCATGGGGCTCGGGGTCAGAGTCCTGGCGTCCCTCACCGCTATGGAGTACAGAAGGTGGGGTTGGTGCCCCGCATAAAGGACGGCACCCTCTTCGTCCGTCTTCACATCCACGCTGATCCCGTACAGGAAGCGGGCGGCGGCTTGGATGATGCCCGGGAAGAAGAGCTCAGTGGTGGAGTGAGGGTTGAAGTAATAGACGGTCAGCAGACCCGGGTCCTTATCCAAGCAGAGCACGGACGCCTGGTACACGTGCCGCCGGGCGTCTGCGGTGGGCGGGGCGCTTTTCTTCAGCAGGACGTTGAAGCTGTTCAGGAAGTCGTGCAGGGCGCCGCCCACCACCCGCAGAACATGGGCGTCTTCCTCGTAGCAGTCGCGGAAAACCTCCGAACCCAAAGAGAGCTTCAGGGCATCCATGGGAACGCCTGGAACACAGCAGGTTCATTTATCTACTCACACCCACGTACCACAAACTGTATTTACAGAAAAACTGAGACATTTTATACAATACAGTATAAACAAAAATCTGTGATGTTCCATCAAGTGTCCTATTAATGAGACTTTATAATGGTTCAGGAACTGAGGACGCTAATTGTTGTAGTTCTGCATTATTATCTGATACGAGACTGTCCGTAGTCACCCTCGTCTGATTCTCCTCTTCATGCTGCATCGTACACTTTCAATAGGAGACAGATCTGGACTGCAGGCAGGCCAGTCAAGCACACACACTTATGTGTCTACAAAGCCACACTGCTGTAACGCATACAGAATAAGGCCTCGCATAATAATAATAATAATAATGATGATAATAATAATAATAATAATAATAATAATAATAATAGTAATAATAATAATAATAAAATAATAATAATAATAATAATGGCGATATTAATAATAATAATAATAATAATAATAATAATAATGGCAATAATAATAATAATAATAATAATAATGGCAATAATAATAATGATAATAATAATGGAAATAATAATAATGATGATAATAATAATAATAATGGCGATACTAATAATAATAATAATAATAATAATAATAATAATAATGGCAATAATAATAATGATAATAATAATGGAAATAATAATAATGATGCTAATAATAATAATAATATCATAATAATAATATAACATAATAATAACAATAATAATAATATAATAACAATATAATATAATAATAATAATAATATAATAACATAATAGTAATAATAATTTATTATCATATTATTAGTATTATTGTCTTTATTATTAGTGTTATTGTTAGCATTAGTATTATTAATAATAATAATAACATTATTATTGTTGTTATGATCATTATTATTTTTTTGTAATTGTTTTTATTATCATTGTTATTATTATTATTGTTATTGCCATTATTATTATTATTTATTTTTATTATTATAATTATTTTATTATTATTATTATTATTATTATTATTATTTGTGTTGTTTTATTATTAGTATTGTTGTAATTACTGTTATTATGCATAGCATTTTTATTATTGTTATTGTCATGTCCACTTCCCACACTTGCACACTTGAGTAGGATGGCAGGCTGGTACCCGCCTCGTCTGGCTCATGCTGCTTGTTGTTTTTTTCTCTAAACACTGGTGGAATGTTATAGGTGAGGACTGAGGAGGAACATGCTGAGCTCTCTGTATTTCTCCCCCACTCGCCTCAACCAGACTGAAGAACTTTCTTCTGTTACAGCAATAATAAGATGATTTACCATCCAACCATTCACTAGTGTCTGTTCAGTGTCTGACCAGGTCAGTGGTACTGCTGAGATTTAAACCCAAGTGTCCGCAGTGGTGGGCTTGTATATCAGGCCATGTGCCACCACGGCAGCCTGTGGACAGTTATCTGTTTTTTTTTCTCAGTAAAGGAGAACATGTTAAAATACAATGATTTCTGGTCCCATTACAAACTCTACAGTCTATGTGAATAATAGATTAAAATGTTTGTGATTCTTTACCTGTTTTATTTGAGTAACTCTTCATCACATCCTGTAAATGTTCAGGTTTCTCTAATCGCTGATAAAACTCTTTGTGTTCAGCAGGACTGAAAATATAAATAAATAAATAAAAGATTGAATTAATAATTTAACAATCACTGAATGATTAAAACAGTAATTCAACACAATACTGAATGTACAGATGATATAAAAGTGGGAGGAATTTGTGCAGATCATTGATGAATATTGAATAATATTTCCTTTCATTTTCATGTTTTCATTTCAACAATTTGTCCTGGTCAGGGTTGCAGTGGGCCCAGTTTTTCTGGAATCAAACCTGGAAAGGATGGCAATCTATTGTGGTAACTTTACCTAGTAGTGGTGGTGGAGGACCACACTGTACATCCAGGGCAGTTATAGCCTAGTGGTTTAGTTACTGGACTAAAAATGGAACGATCGCTGGTTCAAGCCCCACCACTGCCAGGTTGCCACTGTTGGGCCCCTGAGCAAGGCCCTTAACCCTCAATTGCTTAGACATCATACTGTCACAGTCCTGTTAGTCGATTTGGGTAAAAGTGTCGGCTAAATGCTGAAAATGTAAATGTACATCCTGTACTTCTTTACCACTCATGCCAGTGCAGCAGAAAGGAGGCGATTCCTGATGGTCAATCTTCTGTGCCTGACCAGTCCGCTGGCACAACTGCGCTGGCAGATTATGCCGCTTCACCACCCATGATCATTTATTGATGTTCAGATGCAGGACGGTTGTAATATTTGAGGAAACATCGTGACTGAGTATGATCACAGGCGTGAGGTGAAATAAATGCTAATTGATTATCTGAACAGATGGATGTGATCGGATTATCGGGTTCTTACCAGACTGTGTTGCGTGTTTGCTGTTTCATCACACTCATCATCGCACTTCTCAATTTCTCGAACTGCAAACACAAAAACCAAGCCATTACTCATAACGCCGAATAATATCGACGTGTTCTGGGTTCGCGTGTCTGATATAACAGCGAAAACAAACATTTACACAGAGAGGCTGAACCGGTGCGGTCATTCTGAGGGAGTCAGAGATCCCAAATCTGAGGAGACTCACGCCGAATAATAACACCGCTGTCAGATATACAGGCTTCTGTACAACGAGACCTGAATGTCTGGTACATCATGGTACATCATGGCACAGACGGCATGAAAAAAATCATTAGGGTACCAAAACGATTATAGAAGAAGAAATTAATGGTGCCAGAAGGACCAAAAGTATTTGGACACCTGACCATGAGCTTGTTGGACGTTCCTTGTCAAAAACAAATCCTATTTTAACAGAGTGAAATCTGTGTGATCAACAGGCTTCTCACAAGACTTTGAAGCAAGTCTATGGGAATTTGTGCCTATTTAGTCAAAAGATGACAGCATTTGTATATCTGGGCACTGATCAGTCGAAATTCTGGTTCATTCCAGAGCTGTTGAGTTGGGCTGAGGTCAGGGCTCTGTGCAGGACACTGGAGCTTTTCTTCATGTCTTTATATAGCTTGCTCATGTTGGAACAGGAAAGGATCTTCCCTAAACTGTTGCTGCAAAGTCGGAAGCGTATAATTTCCTTTATATAATTGATTTCATACGCCTGTTACATTTACATTTTTGGCATTTAGCAGACGCTTTTATCCAAAGCGACTTACAGTACTGTGACAGTATACTGTCTAAGCAAATGAGGGTTAAGGGCCTTGCTCGAGGGCCCAACAGAGGCAACCTGGCAGTAGTGGGGCTTGAACCAGCGACCTTTCGATTACTAGTCCAGTACCTTAACCACTTGGCTACAACTGCCCATGTCAGCATGATTTCATAATAAGAAAGGGCGTCCCAATACTTTTGCCCAAACCGACTCACTAAAGAGACTCTAGATTATTATCTACAGTACATTCATTTTCACTAACAGCTTCATCCTGATCAGGGTCCTGGTGGGTCCAGTGCTAATAAAAAAACTGTGTTTATTATAATTAATAAACGTATTTATTCCACCAAGGGGCAACTCAGAACAGCCGATCCACCTGAAGTGACTTAATGTTTTGGGACATGGATCTGAATCTAATATAGGTATAAATGAGGAGAACATACAAAACTCCTCGGAGACCAGGCTGTAATCAATGTTGCCGTGTGGCACACATAAAACTGCAGCAACTAAATCTACTGTTGGGTTATTTAATTGGCTTTGATTGGAGTTTTTGCACTGAGATGGGCACTTTGATGCCCACACTGTATGTAAATGCCCAAAATATGCCATGGCATGTGCAGTATTCCAGCACAGAAACAGTGTGTGGGTATTAAAACTATATTACACTCATACTGGTATGTTAGGGCACAGATGGTAATGCAGAATAATGGGAGCTGAACCGGGTTGGCATAACACAGAAAAATACAGAAGAACAATGCAGGAGGGTGGCACTAAACCTAACACTATTTAACACTGTCACAACTTCTTCTATAATGTGCCATGTTGGTGCCCAACCAAGCCTGATCTGGCTACCCACAGGCTATGTGAAAATGCTCCACATATGCAAATGCATTGCAGTGTCGTATAGAAACAGGAGAGATGGGCATTTATACAATAGTGCAGTCACAATAGACTAGAGTGGCACAGGGACACTCTGTACCAAGTGGTACTGAATAGTGTGGTGATAAATATATATACATCATTTTAACACTGTGCCAACCAGTTTCATAAAATATAACCATATAACTCATTCATCTACATGAGTTGTGCCAAGTGTGCCAACTGTGTACTCTCCTACACACTGTGTGTGTAGAAATGTCTGAGATTCATGGGCATATATATATTTGCCTGGTAATTAATAATTCAAAGATCTATACAAATGCCATAGTGGATGCAAGCTGGCATCACTTAGAAATATAAGCATATAAATGAATGCCTACGTTATGTAAATATTTAGCATTTTATTATTATGCCACCCTTCCTATGATAACATGTGTCATGCTGGTGCTGAAAGATCAAGTGCAGATAATAATCTGTGCCAACCGAACTCCCCTGTTCTCCCCTATATACAAAATGTGCCCAAGTATCTGTGAATGCCCAAGATGGGAATAGTTTGGCATATTTATTGGCAGTAAGACTGGAACATTTAGTGCCAACTGGCTCTGGATAGTGCAGAATGAGAAGAGTTTGGAAAGCAATGGCGTTACATCAGTCAAATCAGTCAAACACAACTTCTTCTATAATGTGCCATGTTGGTGCCCAATCAAGCCTGATCTGGCTACCCACAGGCAATGTGAAAATGCTCCACATATGCAAATGAATTGCAGTGTCGTGTAGAAACAGTTGAGATGGGCATTTATACAGTAATGCAGTCACAATAGACTCTGTGCCAAGTGCCAACCATGCCGATGACATATAACCATATAACTACAACCACATTCATCTTTATGAGCAATCAAAGTTGTGCCAACTATGCCAACTGTGTACTCTCCTACACACTGTGTGTGCAGAAATATCTGTAAATGTCTGAGATTTGTGGGCATCTGTAAAATATGGCATATGGATATTTTGCCTGGTGATAAATAGTGCAAAAAAAAATCTATACAAATGCCATACATAGTAGAGACGAGCTGGCATTACCCAGGAATTTAAGCCTATGTTACGTAAATATTTCGCATTTTATAATTTTGCCAACCTTCCTATGACAATATGTGCCATGCTGGTGCTGAAAGGAACAAGTGCAGATAATAATCTGTGCCAACCAAACTCCCCTGTTCTCCCCTATATACAAAATGTGCCCAAGTATCTGTGAATGCCCAGGATGGGAATATTTTGTCATATTTATTGGCAGTAAGACTGGCACATTTAGTGCCAACTGACTCTAAGAGTTTGGAAAGCAACGGCATTACATCAGTCAAATCTAACAATAAAAATGTGCCTACATAACGTCCCAGCATAGACGTGGTACAGAAGGATGGCATACCTCTGGGCACACCAGTTTGCGGATGCTCTCTCCCAGTGAATGCAGGTTAACTTTGCCCCGACTGGTTTTGCGTTTCGGCGCGACGTTGGCGACGTGTTTAGGAATCGTTGGCGCTGCCCCCCCTTCTTCATCCCCGTCGTCTTCATCTTTAACTGGCACTGAGAACGGGCACTCAGCCGTGATCTTCAGCTCCTTCAGCTTGGCGCAGAACATGCTTGGTAATGTGGTGTGTAAATCCAGCGCACACGGACAGAAACGCGGCACCTACGTGCTGAAACTCTGCCCCCCGCTCCGGCTCCTGGCATCCCCAGATCCCACCGTGTGTGCCCACATGCCCTGGGAAACGAAGAGAACGCTCGGATCCGATCGCTGCAGGGTGGCACCTTGGTGTTTGTGTGTCGGGGTGGTATTTCTAACTCGCCAGCATAAGTGCGCATCCAGTGCCAATGTAATTCAGAGTAATTGCAGATGCTAATGAGAAGAGGAAAGTCATTAGAGATGCAGCCAATCAGGATCGCAGGAGCGCTGCGCACCAGCCAATCAGCTTCCAGGATGAGGAAAATCTATTAAATATTTAAGAGCTCCACTGATGTGATTCAGTGCTACAGAGTCCAGACACATGCGCTTTATTTACTGCTCTGTTTACACCGTGGAATCCATAATACACTTTAACAAACCCGCTTTATTAACATAAATATGATTTATGAGCAGATACAGAGTAAACAGGGTGAATTCTGGGGTTACTGATGCACCCAGCAAGTACAACAATTCACCATCATTTTTGTAACGTTGCTTTGTTTACTATACTATTAGCTTTAAAATGTTCCTTGTAGGAGTGACACGGTGGCTCGGTGGGTAGCACTGTCACCTCACAGCCAGAACATCCTGGGTTGAAGTGGTCCGGGTTCTTTCTGTGTGGAGTTGGCATGTTCTCCCCGTGTCTGTGTGGGTTTCCTTCCACAGTACAAATGCAGTCGGGTTCATTGGAGATACTAAGATTGCTGTGTGTGTGAGTATGTTTGTGTGTGTGTCAACGCCTCCTCACAGTGATTGGACAATGAAGCTAATAATCCACAGCTGAACCTTGTGGCAGGTTCAGCGTTCATTGTATATAAAGAATGTGCTGCGGGTCATTCAGCCGAGGCTGTTTTGTTGTTGATTTTTTTGGTTTGTTTGGTGGTCATTCGAATCCTCATTGGTGCTCCTGGCTGGTTGGGCATCTATATTTGGCACCTCCAACAAGCTCACTTACTGTGTCCAAATACTTTTGGCCATACAGTGCAGAATATACTCTGTCTCTCAGCTCTGAGATTAGATGGGGACTGTCGTGCTCTGTATTTCTGTATCATCTGGTTCCTCGCCTTGACTCAGCGTCCGATGTGTCTCCGTGTGCGCCCTTTGCCCCTCTTTGAGGTTTTAGATGTGGGGTTCATTATTTGGCCACACAGACTGAAGCCAATGCTGTTCTCCTCCTGCTAATGAGAACTGCTAGTGTGTTACATCTCCTGCACACACACACACACACACACACACACACAACACACACACTTGCTGTGTCACCCTTGTGAGGACATGGATTTTTGTCCATGTAATGTTTTTGGTCCCCGTAATGTTGATGTGTAAACAAAATAATGTCCTTATACATAGATACACACACACACACACATTGTGTGTCACCATTGTGAGGATGTGGATTTTTGTCCTCATAACATTGGTGTGTAAAGAGGATGATGTCCTTATACATAGATAATCACACACACACACACACACACACACAGTTACTGTGTCACCATTGTTAGGATGTGGATTTGTGTCCCCATAATGTTTTTGGTCCCCATAATGTTGGTGTGTAAAGAGGATGATGTCCTCATACATAGATAATCACACACACACACACACAGACACACACACACACACTACCTGTGTCACCCTTGTGAGATCATGGATTTGTGTCCCCATAATGTTTTTGGTCCCCATAAGGTTTGTGTGTAAACAGATGATGTTCTCCTACACAGATAATAAAACACACACACACACACACTTACTGTGTCACCATTGTGAGGACGTGAATTTTTGTCCCTGTAATGTTTCTGGTCCCCATAATGTTGGTGTGTAAACAAAATAATGTCCTTATACATAGATAATGAAAACACACACACACACACACACACACACACACACACACACACGCACGCACGCACACACACACACACACACACACACACACAATGCTTCACCCTTGTGAGGACGTGTATTTTTGTCCTCATAATGTTTTTGGTCCCCGTAATGTTGGTGTGTAAAGATGGTCGTCATCATACATAGATAATCACACACACACACACACACACACACACACACACACTTAGTGTGTCACAAATGTAAGGATGTAGATTTTTGTCCCCATGATGTTTTCGGTCCCCATAATGTTGGTGTGTAAAGAGAATGATGTCCTCATAAATAGATAATCACACACACACACACACACACACACACACACATACACTTACTGTGTCACCCTTGTGAGGACGTTCCAATAACGTTTTTGGTCCCCATAATGTTGGTGTGTAAGGAGGATGATGTCCCCATACATAGATAATCTCACACACACACACACTTACTGTGTCACCATTGTGAGGACGTGTATTTTTGTCCCCATAACATTGGTGTGTAAAAAGGATGATGTCCTTATACATAGATAATAACACACACACACACACACACACACACACACACACACACAGAGTTAAGCCTGACCATTTAATTAAAATCAGTGCTTGTACAGAAGTTCCTCTCCTCTGACGTGTCGGGACCGTCGTTGTCATGGATTCTTTCATTTATTGTTGGGTTCACTGAGCGAGTCAGCTTGTGTGTAGTTTCACTGACCAGTTAGAGACTCGACCGTACTGAGTTTATTGTACCAGAGACGCCACCATGCTCAGTTTTCTGTCCTGGTGTTGGTCCACGGTGCTAGCTAAACCTCCAGGAGCAGATTTATGTGTTATTAGCATGTCCCGCCACACACGCCACATCCCGGCTAGCTCATTAAGATTTCTCTCAGTACAGGAATGAATAATTGATCAAGCCCAGGTGATGTTTCATCACCGGCGTTATTAAACCAACGGCGCGGCTGGTGCATAATTTACATCGCTCTGGAAGCGATTTGATGTCGGTGAGGATCAAAGTCGGCAGGATCTGCTGTTCTGGTCACGTCGGGTCGTGATCTTAACGTGTCGGTGACTAGAGAACGAGGTTAAACCCAGTGGCAACGATATAGATCAGCTCGAGAGAGGAACACTGAAAAGGTAAAGCAAGGATGTGAGAATTAAAAGCTGATCTTTGGGCCTTTTTGCTCATTTTGTCACCAAACCCCAACTGGGAGAGACAACTGGGAGCAAGAACAGCTCAGCATAAAAGCCTCACAAGCTCACATGAACCAAGAACTGTGGAAAATCATCTAGGAGTACAGGAGCTGTTCATGGATCAGGTTGTACTGCACTGAGTGGTGTAAAGCACACTGACACTGGAAGCTTCAGTAATGGAAACGTGTTCTTGCAGTTTTACACCTGGTAATCTGCAGTGTGGTGGATCAGGAGTAGGGTGTGAAGGTGCAAGGTGCAATCAGCTGGAGCATCAGACGCTTTCAAGTATGAGCTAACAGTTTAGGGAAAGTCATTTTCTGTTTCCTGGCACAAAATGAGCTTAGTGGAGAAATGAGGTTGGTCAGTTTGGTGTGGAAGAATATTATCACTGAAACACTGGAACTGTGGGATTGAGGTCAGTACTGGCCTAGTGGGTAGACCTGTGGACAAAGCTCTGGGTTACTGGGTAACTAAAGATTGTGGGTTCGAATCTCGACTTGGACCCACTGTTGGACCCTTGAGCAAGACCCTTATCCTCATCTTGTGAACCAGGCTTTCCAAGCCAACATGCTTTTCATAACTCATTGATGTTCTTGTATATAAATGGAATGAAATCCCCGCAGTCGTGTTCCAATACTGACTGAAAAGCCTTTCAGAGGGGTGCAGGCTGGTGCAGCAGTAAAAAGCACTAACTACCTGTTAACAGCCATGAGTTTGGAATATGGGGGGGAGGCTCAGGTGGTATAGTGGTCTGTTACGGTGCTATTGGGCAGCCAGACCTGGGATGGATTGACACTGCTCTCCAGTGTTTCCCAGTAGAACCAGACCCATGATGAATCTGACCAGTATAAAACAGCTGATTGAAATTAAATGAAGGTTTTCGGTCCTGGAATCTGTAAAGCTTGAGTTCAGCTCCTCAGGCTCACCGCGCTGGCTGTGCAGACACTCTGACGTCTGATGACCTTTCAGAGCCAGCAAGAAGATGCCCTGAGGGCCAGTAATGTCCTGCACGGGTGCTGACCTACACTGGCTGCTTCATTAGAAGAACGTCACGGACGTATCGGCCACAAGCACGACCTGGGTCCTTATTTTTATTGAAATATATTGTGTAAGACATGATTCAATTTATTTAAATTAGGTAATGAACATTTATATCTGGCGGCACGGTGGCTCGGTGGGTAGCACTATAGCCTCAAAGCAAGAAGGTCCAGGGTTCCACCTTTCTGTGTAAAATTTGCATGTTCTCCTTGCATCCTAAGTGTGCGTGTGTTTGTCCTGTAATGGACTGGTGACCTGTGATGATCTTATTTATCCTCTTTTATTATTTTATTTTATTTTATTTAAATATAAACCACCTGAGGTGTGTTCTTGCACTAGATTTATGTGTGTGTGTGTGTGTGTGTGATCAAACAATGAATTCCATTTAGTGTGAATAAATGACATATTAACAACAGTGAAACATGGTGGTGGTAGTAGGATGGTGTGTGTGGGGGGTGTTTGGTTTTTGTTTTACAATAACAGAGGTGACTAGAAAAGGGGCAAATACTTTTTCACATCACTGAGGGTAAATACAGCACTGGCCGTGTGTGTGTGACCTCACCACATGGTCCAGCTGATCTTCGGATTACGGCCAGTCTGCCGAATATCGTCTCCTCAAATCCCTCAGTAATTACAGATATGGGGTCAAATGAACCCATCAGGGTCGTCTCACAGCTGGAATGCAGCCGGGGGCACCGGGGGCACCTACCAAGACCAAGCGAGGTGGGCACTGACGTCCTTAATGAGCCTCTGAAGGAGCAGGAGGGGGGCAGTTTTGAGGCTCCACTTTTCTGGAAACGGTTCCACTGGATTTTGGAACAAGACTGCACTGATCTCCGTCATCTCCTGTCTGCAGTGCCATTGATCAGCCAGCAGAGGTCGTAACTGCAGCAGTGAGAACCCCCTACAGCCTTCCCTGCCTTGTCGTCTGTACAGGCGCCGGTCTGCTGGTAGTACAGCTGAGATTCGAACCTGCACCAATTGGTCTGACTGCATTTCTTTGTGGGACGTGGACTTGTGGGAGGAAACCCATGTGAATGCAGGGAGAACATGCCAACTCCACACTGGAAGGACTGGGATTCAAACCCAGGCCCTCTCTTGCTGCGAGACGACAATAATAGGTTTTGGAGTGCACATGTGGGGATTTGTCCTCCAAGGCTCTCTAGCTGGTATTTCATATTTACCTAGCAGGCCTGACTTCCAGTTCATCCCAAAGTGTCCAGCAGGATTGAGGTCACAGCTCCGCCCAGTCCACCTTCAAAGTGCATTCCAGTCACCCCAGTAGTTCTCTGTGGATGGACTACACTGGGAATTGCATCACAGGGCGTTCAGAATGAAGGGATTTAATCAAGTAATGTTCCGAGATCATGTAATTAGTGTGTAGGGAACACAAGTGCGCTGCTTAGGGATCATGATCAATGAAATTCAGGTCCTTCCATAAAGTGTTGACACAACGCTGAAAGCATTTCATTTCTTACATGTTAGCAGTGGGTGCGGCTGAACCTGAACAGTCATCAGAAGCGGTGTCTACATACTTTCGGTCATAAAAATAACTCTAAAATCCCCAACGCCGGAGCTGAACTGTTCTTTACCAGCTTTAAACTGTCTTCCGGGCGGGGCAGAAGGGGCGGGGTTGTTGGTGAGGGTACCATGCGGTGTTTACACAGTGAGCTGTGGTATTCATGACGACTCGTCTCTTCACTGATGTTTACAGCAGTAAAGAACAGCCTGGTACCGTCCGGCTCTGACAAGATAAACACTGCGCAGGTTCCCACACTTACTCTAGAGGACCTTTTAAACAAAAAAACCCACCCGGATCTGTTTACACCAGCCGGGGGGTGCGGGAGGGGGGGCGGCTAGGGCACGAGGGTACCCGAACACGTAATTCTGGTGTGGATACAGCTGCTGTACCTGGCAGTTCATCAGCGCACCTTGTGGACATGACGTGAACTTCTGAGTAACGATTACGGTAACCTTCACCTTTCAGAGCTCAGAGAGAAACGTCGGATCGTTCACCAGGTCCAACCGGACAGGGTTACGGTGTGTCCTGAGCCATCCAGCCTACATATGGCACCAATCCCTGTACCCGCTTCACCTACTGGCATGTATTTGGGAAGTGAAGGAAAACTGAACAACATGGAGAAAACCTACATGGAAAGTGACATGATTTGAGAATTGAACCCACAACCTTTAAGAGCTCTGTTGCACCCACTGCCACCCTTATAAAACAATAATGATCAGGTATTATTCAGTACAGGTGTTTTCTATATTTATAGCCGTGACCTCCGCTGACACGTGTACAATACCACTTCTTTTCACCTTTACCAGGCGGGTTCATACGGGGCTCAGTCTCGCACATGGAAAGTCAGGCACTGATCTCCATTATCCCTCGTCTCTGTGCAGCACCATCAATCAGCCAGCAGAGGTCATAACTGCAGCAGTTTTAAGGTATCACCTCTAGCGTCCAATCCAACGGACGAGCCAATCGTTGTCTGTGTAGGCGCCCAGCCTGCCGGTAGCTCTGGTGCCACCTGAGCGCCCACTATACATCTCATTAAGGCAAAGTTTGATGAGTCTGGTGTGGAGGAACAACAGGGACCCGCAAAGAGTCTCAAACAGCCCCACCAAACACATTTGTGATGAATTGGAATGTCGATTGTGAGCCAGGCCATTTCATCCAACATTTGGTGCATTGCCAGACCCGGCAGGTTTGGACGGTTCCCTGTCCCTCCTGTTTCCAAGAACTGGTTTGTCCAGTTCTCATTTCTGCACTATCCCTATTCTGTCCACTTTTTTCCCGTTGTGGGTTGTGGAAGTTTGTGCTTTATATTTGGTGGTTTGTTTCTAATAATCTGGCCACCTAGTTTATTTCCATTGTCCCTTTTGTTCAGCGCTCGACTCGATTGGTGTGATAAAACGTCATCAAAGTGTGAATATGAGACAAATCTGCATTAGTGTGGAATAAGCGTCAGATCCAGTGTTACAGCTCCACGTGTGTCTGTGTTTATCTGGATTTTCCTGCCTGTTTCACTTTTAAACTTGTGTTACAGCTCGAGGTTCTGAGAAATTGTGAGAATCAGCTTCTCCCAGAGTCTAAAACACTTGTCATTTAAAAATTAAGCTTAACGTAGTTTAATGTAGTAAAAGTAGGAGACAGGAGCACTAAACTTCTCTTCATTATTACTGCTCATAAGTTCCTTCACTCATGAAATTCCTTGCTCTATGTTTTAGTACAATAAGTCACGTTAAGCTTCGTTCACGTTAAGCGTTGTACGTACGGACCGAGTTGCTTTTACTGCGTCATATCAAACAGTTCGTCTCATTGGAGGAGCTTTGAAAAGGTCAGTGTCAAACCAGGTCAAAGCAATGAACTTTAAGTAATGCAGCAAGCTAAACGGCATCAGCACACTCCATAGAAAACAACGGCACAGCCGGCACAAATGTGGTTTTGCCGCTTCTCATGTGCATGCGCCCTTATGCTCTATGTAATGAGGCGCGACACGTTGACCATCGGGTGTCCACATTCTAGTGAACGAATAAATAGCTCCGTGATGTCACTGATCCTCCGTCATCGGCTAATCGTGACGCACAAGGAGCTAATCAAAGGACATGTGACTTAAAGTGCAATCAGGAGAGGGGGTCGACGCCACACGACCCCGTGTCAGACACCTCGTAATCGGCGCCTCTCAGCCTGCGCACAAGAGGTACCAGTAATTGTTTACAGATAATCACAGGTCTGGTCACTTGGAGGCATGATGAGGTCATTAACAAGGGTGCAGGAGGGGTGCAGGGATTTTAGAAGTGGTGTTGGTATTTCAGTCCGGTTCTATGCTGTTGGACCGGAGCCCCGCCCGATCCTCTCCTCGTCTCTGTGGCTGTGAGTGAATGAGTGAGTGTAAATAGCAGCACTAATGAGTCTCGGCTCTTCAGAGACTAAACGCTGTGCCATCTGCCTTCTGTGCCCTTTTTTATTCGGTCCGGGAAGGCTGGCATGTCAGCGGAGCAATGTGTCTTTTTATTTATAAAATAATAATAATAATAATAATAAAGATCAGAGACTTTGTTTTTTTATACTTATGAATGTCACAATATTCTATTCTATTTGCTGGAAAGCTTTTACAGGTTTTGGAACATGACTGCAGGGATTATTTCTTACACAGCCAGCTACTGAGGTGCAGGCACTGATGTTGGGGACGGTCTGAATTCCAGTTCATTCCAGTTCTCCTATAGGGAATCACGTCACTGTTCGTGTAGGTGTCGGTGCTTCAGTTTTCTTCCAACCTCCGACCTGATATGTGTGAGTGGTGGGCAGCACAGTGGCGCTGTCACCTCACAGCATGAAGGGTTTGGGTTCGATTTCCCAGCCAGGATCCTTTCTGTGTGGAGTTTGCATGTTCTCCCCGTGTACGTGTGGGTTTCCTCCTGGAGCTCCTTTTCCTCCCACAGTTCAAAGACAGGCAGACAGGCCAACTGGAGCTACTAACAACTGCCCTAGGTGTGTGTGTGTGTGTGTGTGTGTGTGTGTGTGTGTGTGTGTGTGTGTGTGTGTGTGAGGATTGATGTTTCCTGCCTTTTGCCCAATGAATCATACCCAACACGATCCTGGTCAGGATGAATCAGTAGTAAAACAGACAATAAATTAATGCAAAATATTTTATTTATACATTTTATGTATTTGTAGCATCGACACATAGAATATAAGACATAAAAGACGAAGGTTTTATTATTTTTGTTCTCACTGATGTACAATAATTGGCCAAAAGTATGAGACCACAATAATAAGAAGTGCTTACCCAAAATATTTTTGAATAAAGGGTGCACCGAGGTGCTTTAGACCCCTAAAATTTTCACTTTTTTATTTTATTTATTTAATTGTTTTTATTATATTGATTTCATATTGATTTTTTTATTAATATGTATTTATTATTTATTTTTATTATATTGATTTCATATTTATTTTTTTATTAATATTAATTTTTTATTATTTATTTTTATTTGATTGATTTCATATTTATTTTTTATTAATGTATTTTTATTATTTATTTTTATTATATTGGTTTCAAATTTATTTTTTATTAATATAATTTTTTTATTATTTATTTGTATTATATTGATTTCATATATTTTTTATTTTTTTTACTTTATTATATTAATTCATATTTATTTTTATTAATATTATTTTTTATTATTTTTTTACTATATTGATTTCATTTTTTTATTCATATTATTATTTTTTTTTTATTTGTATTATATTGATTTCATATTTAAATTATTTTTATTTATATAAATTTTTTTGGCATATAAACAATAATTAATTTGTGGTTTGATCTTTTATTAATGAAGTTCATTCCTGAGGAATTTTGTTGAAGGTAACCGGCAGTGTTTCAAATGTGCACACACACACACACACACACACACACTCACTTCCCCTGCCTGATAGAAAGCAGTGACAGGGTGCAGTCTGTACCCCTCATAACTCAAACAAAGCCTGAATGTTTCAAAAGCTCTTCCTCCTCTGCAGCAGCACACAGGAACAGCTGGATCAAACCCATCGGTCACACTGACACCACCCACACCACCGGCTTCAAAAAGCACTTTTACATTCCTCTCCCCGAGTCACCAAGGTTAAACGTGGCAGGTAGATATGGTGGCTTTTAACATCATGCACACTAGATGGGCAAAAGTATGTGGACACCTCAACATTGAACTTTATCCTTGGCAGCTATAGCAACATCTACAAGATTTTTAAGTGTGTCTGTAGGGATTTGTGTCCATTCAGCCACAAGCACCAATGGCTTGCAGTTCACATTCTAATTAATCTCTAAGCTGTTCAGATTTTATACACGTGTTAGCAATGTGAAGTTCAGTAATAATCAGAAGGTTGCTGGTTCAAGCCCCACCACTGCCAGGTTGCCACTGTTGGGCCCTTGAGCAAGGCCCCTAACCTTCAACTGCTTAGTTTGTATACTGTCTCAGTACTGTAAGTCGCTTTGGATAAAAGCATCTGCTGAAAATGTAAATCATGTTTTGCTGCAGTTGTAGCCTAGCGGTTAAGGTACTAGACTAGTAATCGCAAGGTTGCTGGTTCCATCCCCACCACTGCCAGGTTGCCACTGCTGGGCCCCTGAGCACGGCCCCCAACCTGTCACAGTAATGTCAGTTGCTTTGGATAAAAGTGTCACTAATGTTGAAAATGTAAATGTATTTGAAATGGGACGCCCAACAGGATCATGGTCAGCTGTCCAAATACTTCTGGGTCATATAGTGTGTGTGTATGTGTGTGTGTGTGTGTGTGTGTGTGTGTGTTATTGAAGTCATCATGTTATGTTTCATCATTCATTGTTACAAATATACAATAACAGAACCAATTTATTTATTCATCACCATCCACCAAAGCGCATCATTTACTCATTCACCCGCTTCCACTCAGTTTATAGTAACCAATCCACCTACAGGCATGTTTCACAGAAAGCTAATTCACACACAGAGAGAACACATGTGGAGAACATGCACACAGACCACAGACTGTAACCAGAGGAAATGACCTGGGTCTGGGTCAGTAGATCTGTACTTTACCATCTTCAGTCATGAGTTTACTGTAGTATTGTTGTTTTTACATTCACACACTCTTTAAATTGTTCCGGTCAGAGTTCATGTCACAGACGTCTGACCACGAGTGTATTTATAGGACACGAGCATTAAGATAAAAGAGGATCTGTGGGACACGTCACACACGTTCTTTCCCACAGAAGAACATTCACAGAATTCATCAATACAGCAGTGACACTTAAATATTAAACCACAACCACCAGAACAACAAACTCACTTTTGTTTTTTACACAGATTTTACATATTTGGTTTGATTTGCTGGACTGTGTGTGCTACTGAGTTTAGTACTAATAATAGAAATATATTTATTCAGGATGCATTAATGATAGTAAGTTTTACTGTTAAAAACGCTGCCATGAGGCACTAAAAGGCCTAAAATAGAAATAGATACAAACGCAGCGCTGTCCAGTGAAATTTTATTTAATTTTTCCTTCTCATGTGTTTACAATCAATTACATGACACTAATTATTCGCTTCCAACTTTGTGGCAACAGTTTGGGGAAGATCATGAGCCCTAGTGCATGAATAAAGGTCAATTCAGTGTCTCTAATTAACCTGACTATTTAAGGCAATTTAGTATCTCCAGTTCACCTGACTGCTTGTTGTTGGACTATGGGAGGAAACCAGAGCTCCCGGAGTAAACACACACAGACACGGGGAGAACATGCGAACTCCACACAGAAAGGACCCGGACCGTTCCACCTGGGAATCGAACCCAGGACCTTCTTGCTGTGAGGCGACAGTGCTACCCACCGAGCCACCCTTTTATTTATTATTTACAATGTAATTTTAAGACCACACATTTTAGTGCATTTCAGTATTTAGTATTTTTCTAGAAATGTTAGGACGACAAGATTCTGTGATTCGTTCTCTGCATTCTTTATTTAACTGACAGAAAAACAAAGGAAAGATTCCCAATGTCAACAATGTAAATATAAACAACAATGTATCGGTGAATTGGCTCGGTGGGTAGCACTGACGCCTCACAGCAAGAAGGTCCTGGGTTCGATTCCCAGGTAGAACTGACCACCTGTACTCTGTGTGGAGTTTGCATGTTCTCCCAGTGTCTGTGTGGGTTTCCTCCGGAAGATCCAGTTTCCTCCTACAGTACAAAGACATGCAAGACACTACCTGTCCACCAGTTATACACACTGTGTAGTACACCAGGGTTTCTCAGCTAGTACACCACTGACCACAGGTGGACCAGCACACACATTTCAAGAAAGAAAATGGCAGACAGACAGATACTTTATTCATTCAGAAAGAAATGAACCCTTTAAAAAGAATTAAGCACCCTTTAAAAACTTGCAGAAGGTGGACTGGCTAACCTAGTTTTACTTAAACAGAAGCCTGACCACGATCAAGTAGGTAATACAAAATACAATTAATTAATTAAGCTTTGGACCCCTGATGCTTTATACTTTTCACTTGTTTACTTGATAGGCATGGGGTGGCACAGCGGCCCGGTGGGCAGCGCAGTTGCCTCACAAAGGGTTCGATTCCCAGGTGGAGCGGTCCTGGTCCTATCTGTGTGGAGTTTGCATGTTCTCCTCTTGTTTGCGTGGGTTTCCTCCCACAGTACAAAGACATGCAGTCAGATTTTGCCCAGTGAATCGGATCCATGGGCGGCTCGGTGGGTGGCACTGTCGCCTCACAGCAAGAAGGTCCTGGGTTCGATCCCCAGGCGGGGCGGTCCGGGTCCTTTCTGTGTGGAGTTTGCATGTTCTCCCCGTGTCCTCCGGGTGCTCCGGTTTCCTCCCACAGTCCAAAGACATGCAAGTGAGGTGAATTGGTGATACTAAATTGTCCAGGACTGTGTTTGATATAAGCTTGTGAACTGATGAATCTTGTGTAACCAGTAACTACGTGTCCTGTCATGAATGTAACCAAAGTGTAAAACATGACGTTAAAATCCTAATAAACAAACAGTGAATCGGATCCACCGCGAACCGCGAACTTCAACAGCATAAATTAATTCAGGTTAATCAGACAATAAATGAATGAATGAACAGGATGGAGCTCTGCCGTGTTTGTGTCTCTGCCTCCACCTGGTGGTGTGCATCGGAACGTCGCTTTCATGACTTTTATTTTGCACAAGTTCCACCGGATGCGACTCAGTCTCCGGTGCGTCTTCTGTCGCCTGGTAACGCGCGTAAACACGCGATTTTATTAATAAAATAATATGATTAAAGATTAAAAGCGAGTGTATAAAGTGATGGAGGAGTAATACTGCAGTTACCTTCACACATGTGAGTGTAATTCTGAGCTTTACTCTGATGTGTGTGTGTTGTGGGATCCGGACGGACTGTCCTACAGATCAGGATCAGGATGGATGAGGAGGATTTCAGAACTACACTCGCTTACACCAAAAGTCCTAAAACATCTAAAAGAACCTCTTTCCAGGTGAGAACCTCCTCAATTCTTCTCTACAGCATGTTATTTATTTAAATATTGTTAGGAAATGCATTATAGTTTAATGATGATGTTTGCTTTGGTGTGTATGATGGATTACCAGGCACTTTTAGGCAGTTGTGGACTAGTGGTTAAGGTACTGGTCCAGTAATCAGACAGAAGGTTGCCACTGTTGGGCCCTTGAGCAAGGCCCTTAACACTTAGTTGCTTAGATTGTACACTGATCAGCCATAACATTAAAACCACCTCCTTGTTTCTACACTCACTGTCCATTTTATCAGCTCCACTTACCATATAGAAGCACTTTGTAGTTCTACAATTACTGACTGTAGTCCATCTGTTTCTCTGCATGCTTTGTTAGCCCCCTTTCACCCTGTTCTTTAATGGTCAGGACCCCCACAGAGCAGGTATTATTTAGGTGGTGGATCATTCTCAGCACTGCAGTGACACTGACATGGTGGTGGTGTGTTAGTGTGTGTTGTGCTGGTATAAGTGGATAATTTTTAAACACCGTGTCCACTCACTGTCCACTCTATTAGACTCTCCTACCTAGTTGCTCCACCTTGTAGATGTAAAGTCAGAGACGATCGCTCATCTATTGCTGCTGTTTGAGTCGGTCATCTTCTAGACCTTCATCAGTGGTCACAGGGGCGCTGTTGGCTGGATGTTTTTGGTTGGTGGATTATTCTCAGTCCAGCAGTGACAGCGAGGTGTTTAAAAACTCCAGCAGCACTGCTGTGTCTGATCCACTCATACCAGCACAACACACACTAACACACCACCACCATGTCAGTGTCACTGCAGTGCTGAGAATGATCCATCACCTAAATAATACCTGCTATGTGGTGGTCCTGTGGGGGTCCTGACCATTAAAGAACAGGGTGAAAGGGGGCTAAGAAAGCATGTAGAGAAACAGATGGACTACAGTCAGTAATTGTAGAACTACAAAGTGCTTCTACATGGTAAGTGGAGCTGATAAAATGGACAGTGAGTGTAGAAACCAGTAGCCACCCACTGTCACCCTGGTAAAACAGACAATGAATGAATAAATGAATGAAGATTGACTTGAAAGCAGGAAATGCATAATTAAACACTAATAATAATAATAATTATTATTATCAAAGCTGTTTTGTATCTCACTGTTTAATTTGTGCATCTCATAAATATGTTGATATTCGTTCTGATCACAGGATGAACTGGAAGCGGCGGTGAACGCCAGAGCTGGCAGACAGAGACCCGTCGGTATGAACACCTACTCTGATGACTTTGAAGAAGATGATGATGAAGGTGGTACGTTCATGATAAATATACTTTAGTGAGAAAATGTAAATGTAAACACGTTATCAGATGTTAAACAGAAGCAGTGACGTTAGTATCACAGAATAACAACTGATTGATCTAATATTGTGTTGGTCCCCCTTTTGCTGCCCCATACGCAACAAACTGTGATGCTCTGTGTATTCTGACACCTTTCTATCAGAACCAGCATGAACTTCTTCAGCAGTTTGAGCTACAGGAGCTCGTCTGTTGGATCGGACCACACGGGTCAGCCTTCACTCCCCACGTGCATCAGTGAGCCTCGGCCACCCATGACCCTGTCGCCGGTTTACCACTGTTCCTTCCTTGAACCACTTTTGATAGATACTGACCCCACAAGAGCTGCAGGTTTGGAGATGCTCTGACCCAGTCGTCTAGCCATCACAATTTGGCCCTCGTCAAACTCGCTCAGCTTCTAACATCAACTTTGAGGATAAAATGTTCACTTGCTACCCACTAACAGGTGCGGTGATGAAGAGATGATCAGTGTTATTCACTTCACCTGTCAGTGGTCATAATGTTATGTCTGGTCAGTGTAATAAATAGTGGCATATATGATTTGTACGACTATACAAGATCACATAAAGCTACTTGTGCATAAAAATTGAGTCTGGGATTGTCTAATCTGTAATGCTTTATATTAAAAACAGCATTGGTGGTGGGGCTTGAACTGACAACCTCCAGATTACTTGTCCAGTACCTTAACCACTGAGCTACCACATTCCCACAAAGGAATGTAGTTTAAAAGAAAAAAGGAAGACCAAGAATACACTGGATTGTCATCATCATGATGTGGATGAAATTATCAGGGTCTAGTCAGATGCTACAGGTGACCTGAGACAGAGGTCACTGGAGAAAGCTGACCCATAGTGTAGTGACGTGACTGAACTGTCCACCATGAGGAATAATGTGTGCATTTTACATTAATTAAAGATCTAATGACCTTTTTTTGCAGACATTTTGCAAGAGCTGCTCAAGACCAGGAGAAAGAAGATGGACATGTTCAAGGCTGCCAGAATCAAACAGAAAACCATCCATTTTGAGCTGTCAGATGATGAAGATAAAGAGGAAGAGAACATCAAACCCAAAAAGGTTTCATTTCTGAAGTCCAGCAGGAGAAGTGAGAGCAGTGACCGTGTGGAGTCCAGCAGGAGAAGTGAGAGCAGTGACCGTGTGGAGTCCAGCAGGAGAAGTGAGAGCAGTGACCGTGTGGAGTCCAGCAGGAGTGTCAGATCTGATAGGAACGATTTCCTGAGTCACACACATTCACCTTTAACCTCGAGATCTGAATCAGAGGGAGAAAAGAGGAGAACGAGTCTGTCAGAGTCACCGGTGCCCCTGAATTCAGAGAACAGCCTCGGTGAGTCCGGACCGCTCTTCAACAGTCCACTGCCGTTACCTTCTGAACCCGGAGAGGAGAAGTTTAGGAGGGTTATTGGAGCAGAAGCACCGGTACCTCACCCCCGAAGATCTCCCACAGGTCAGAAATAAAAACCTTTTAAATCTGCATGGGCTACTACTACTACTAATAATAATAATAACAATAATAATAATTAATGATAATAATAATAATAATAATAATAATAAAAATTATAATAATAAAATAGTAATAAAAATAATATATTAATAATAATAAAAATAAAATAATAATAACAATAATAATAATAAAATAATAATAAAATATAAATAATAAAAAAAATAATAATAAAAAAATATATTAATAATAATAAAAATTAAAATAAAAAGATAATAATAATAACAATAATAATAATAAAATAAAAATTAATAAAATAATAATAAGATTATAAGATTATAATAATAATAAAATAAAATAATAATAATAATTTAAAAAAAAATTAAAAAAAATTAAAAAAAATTAAAAAAAATAAAAGAACAATAATATAATAATAATAATAATAAAATAAAAATAATAAAAGAACAGTAATAAAATAATAATAATATAATAATAATAATAATAAATAATATCCACTACTGCACCTTACATCTCTTTAATTAACTCTAAATCTACATTACAGAAACAAAACCATTGCGACACCCCTTCTAATTTTTTAATACATGTGTTTCAGTTTCTAACTAATGCTATTAGCAACAGTTTAGGGAGGGCCCCCTCCCTCTATAATTGCACAAAGCATGTTTAAAGAAACTCCAGTGTCCTGCACAGAACCCTGACCTCAGCCCCACTCAACAGAACCGGAACATCAGCTGAGGCTTTCATGACCATCATCAGTGCCCAGCCATACTGCAAGGGCAGAGATTTTCAAAGAAACACAAAATCTTGTTGAAAGCATTCCCAGAACGGTGGAGACTTTTCTTATTTACGCTAATCATTTTGGAATAAAATAATTCAAACGTTTATGCTCAGGTGTCCATATAGTATAGGCTTTATATTATATAATCCGAGACTATATTAAACTAGTGTAAATATGAGGGTAAATACTTTTTCCCGGCTAAACTCTTTAGCTTTTGCTTGCAGGTTTGGTGGAGGACACGCCGAGACCTGTACCCAGACAGCGGGCACATCAGTCGGGCAGCAGTGGGCACGATGAAGAGAACGGACGGCCCGAGACAGCGTCCAGTAGAGCTGCCTGTTCCTCTGTGTCTCTACCAGTTTGGTCCACTGAGAGCCGCTCCGCTGCGTCTGCGTTTTCTATCAGAACCGGGACTGGTGGAACTGGTTCTGAACAGGTGAATCACACAGGTTACACACGGGTTGCCATGTTAATACTTTTCATGCACCTTGTCAAATTATTATAATAATAATTTTTGGGCGTCTCGTTTTAAAACCACGGTCAGCAGCCACCGCTCGATCTATTTCTACAAGGTTTAGAAGCTCGTTCACTCAAGTGAGGTCAGACACTCATGCTGGACAGAAGGACCTGCAATCACAATTTCAATCGATCACAGAGCTGATCAATGACACCGTGATTGCTGAGGTGATTCGAGCTCCTCTTCAAACACACTCTCAGCTCGTGCAAGTAAAAATAGCAGCAGCGTGCCATTATTCTCCCAGTTTAGTCATAGCCAATCACCCGATCTGTATTTCGGCCTCCGGAGCTGCAGACTCTTACGAGAGCAACACACGTGCAATAGCTGACCACTTCTTTTCACCTACTTGAGGCAGGTTCGTACGGGGATCCGTATAGCGTACGGAGAATCTCTGTCTCTGCGCAGTGACATCGATCAGCCAGCAGAGGTCGTAATAGCAGCAGTTATGAGGAATCGCCTATAGGACGAGCCCAGGCGGACCATTGTCCGTCTAGGCGCCCAGCCTAGTGTGCTCGTGTGTTTTACCGCTGCGCCACCCGTGTGCCCGTCATGGTGTAATCGTCACAGTGTAAACAGAAACCAGTGTTAATTTCGACAGCAAATTTTGATTTAGTTTTAGTCGTAATTTAGTCATCTGAATTGTTTTAGTTTTAGTCTAGTTTTAGTCGACTAATTATCATAAGACTTTAGTCGAATAAATCTACAGTCGATTCAGTCGACTAAAATACATATTTATTTGTTTGTTTGTTTATTAGGATTTTAACGTCATGTTTTTACACATTGGTTACATTCATGACAGGAACGGTAGTTATTCTTTACACAAGGTTATATCGAACAGTCTTGGACAAATTTAGTGTCTTCAATTCACCTCACTTGCACGTCTTTGGACTGTGGGAGGAAACCGGAGCTCCCGGAGGAAACTCACGCAGACACGGGGAGAACATGCAAACTCCACACAGAAAGGACCCGGACCGCCCCGCCTGGGGTTCGAACCCAGGACCTTCTTGCTGTGAGGCGACAGTGCTACCCTTAAATTATTTAAGTCATTATATACACTTATACAAAATTAAACATTTTTTAACCAGTTATGGAATATTATTAATGTTTGAATGTGATTTAACTTGTTTCAAACATCTTTATTTACCTGACCTTGCTTATTGAGCATAACAATAACAAAATATTAATGACCAGTAGGCCTGCTCTGCCTGAAAAGTATATGCATTGTTTATAACAAATTGCATATTACATTCTTTATAAAACTGGGTATCGTAAAAGCAGCAGTGCCACACATGGTTTACACATCATCTTGTTTTTCACGACGTCAAATGAGAAACGTGTCCATATATCGACTCTCCTCTTTCTCCCTGTTGACATTGTGGAGTTAATCTAGTTCCATGAGTAAAGAAAGTTCACAGGCTGGTCTGGTCTTCCCAGGTTTAGATCAAATATGTGCGAGTGTGGTCTTACCGCGGTACTGCAAAAGATTAGTACTGATTGGATGGCTAATCGGCTTGTCTCGCCTCTCCTCATACGCTAAAGTAGTTCTGATTGGATCTCTTCCTTACTTGTCCCTACCTTCCACAAAACTAAATCAGTTCTGATTGGATGTCGTCCCTGCCAAACATTTTCGTCTCGTTTTTATTCGTTGACGAAAGTGTCAATTCATTGCGTCATAGTTTTTATCCTTTTATGTAGTTTTTATTTAGTTTTCGTCTCGTTTTCGTCATGAAAAAAAGGTTCGTTGACGAAAACTATGACGAAAATCATTCGTCAACGAAATTAACACTGACAGAAACCATAACAGCAAGTGCATTTAAGGATGCCATGTAAGCATGGCAAAAACAATAAATAAATAAAGCATAACAGCCCTTCACACTGTTTTACATTCATAATATTTCACATTCACACAAGAATAAGTCCAGGGTTGTTCATTTTCGTACATTTCACTTGTGGGATTTGTGGGATTTATTGTGTTTACAGCAAACACGACAGCCACACGCATCATCCACGACTGCCATGACAGACTCCAGTTCAGTAGAGGGCGCCAGAGGCAGAGGTAAGTCCACATGTAACGCACCAGACATCTCAAACTACATAATACATACTAATAATAGTATTAAAATAGTACGACACTAAAAGTCTACTTAGTACACGATGAGTGGATTGAGACACAGCCGTAAGTGCTTGTAAACTCCTGACTTTTATGTAAACTGAACTAAAAATACACTATAGGGTCAAAAGTACCTGGACGCCTCACTGATGATTGAATGTAATCGTTTCTGCCACATTTATTGCTAACAGGTGTATAAAAATGATAGAAGGTAAATGATAGGCTTTTAAGATTGTTGCTTACACCCCTGAGCACGAAGCAGCTCTATAAAAACTCTATGAAGCTCCAGTTTTCTACACAGAGCTCTGGTGAACACTCTACACAACTTAACACTTTAGGGAGGAATTAAACTCGGATTGCGAGACAGGCTATTGACTGATTGGGCACAAATTCCTACAGACACACTCCAAAGTCTTGTAGAAAGGCTTTCCAGGAAAGTGGATGATATTAAAGCTACAAAAACAACAGGGAGGGATTCAATATAAATGCCCATGCTTTTGGATCAGAATGTCCAGCAAGCTAGTGGTCAGGGATCCCAATACTCCTGGTCATATAGTATATCATTTAATAAATAAATAAATGGAAGGCTTTGTGTTCTTGATGGCTGCCCAGAACGTCCATGCGGTTTATTATTTCAGTCCCCAGGTCACTTATATAATAAACGACCTCCCGTTCTTTCTGTTTTCTCACAGATTTATCAATAACAGGACAGAACAAACAGGATCGATCCGCTGAATCCTCTCAGGAGTGTCAAGTATGTGATTAAAGAATGACTCTTCATCTATTTTATTATCTTGGCAACTGTTATAGAAAATATAGTCACAAAATATCAGTAAAATGTAGTTTTAGTTTATTTACTGTGGTAAAATACACAGTAAAATGTTTGTGGTCATCCCAGCTACCCACTGGGTTTGGTCATTATTGTTTAGTCGACTGTAACTGCTGTTATTGCAAAGAAAAAAACAGGGATGTCCAAAACTTGCGGCCATTTGCAGCCCGTTACCCTTTTGTAAGCGGCTTGCGAGGTATTTTAGAAATAAAATTAAGCAGGTTTTTAAAAAACAGCCTGAACTGTTTGAACTGGTGTTTGTGTATTTTTAACTGGCCCCCAATAAGAAAAGTTTGGACACCCCTGATCTAGTTTGTCTGGTTCCTCTCAAGGTTTTTCCTGCCACTGTCGCCTTCGGCTTGCTCAACATGAGTTTTTGGTCTGTTGGTCCTGAATTCTGTAAATTTTACTTTTGTTGCTTGGAGACAATGTTTATTGTAAAAAAAGTGCTATATAAATAAATTTGACTTGACTTGAGTTGAGTTGATCTAGGAACAACAACAGCTCAGCCACACACTGCTGTCCATGATCAGCTGCACTTCCCCCAGTGATGACGAGCCCTGTTTCAGCCGTCGTCCCTCCCACTTGCATGTCTGTGTGGGCGCCCGGTCGGCTGATATTCATTCCTTTATTAATCCTATTTTCACTTCTCTTTCAGTCTCAAGCTTCTGACGATCCTCCTCACAGATCAGCCACAGAAACCTCGGTCACATCCCAGAGCAGGTAAAGTTTCACACCGTTATTAAAAATAAAAATAAATGCATCTGTTTAATCTATAACGTCTGGATTCTCCAGACCGGCGAGCTCCAGAAAGTCCAGGAGCGCACTGTCATCCACCTCAGAGTCCAGATACTTGGGTACTCTGAAGATTTTGAACGAGACACAGCCGGACGCTGCGGATTCTCTCAGAGCCGCTGTTTATCAGGTAATAAACTGTACGGCCAGAAGTATTCGGACACCTGACTGTAAGCTGGTCGTTCATCCCATTTAAAAAAACAAAAGCTATTAAAATAGGCTTCTCATAAGATTTTGAAGTGTGACTGTGGGAATTTGTGCCCATTTGGTCTAAAGAGCATTTGTATGGCTGGTCATGAAAGCCTCAGTCGATGTTCCGTTTCAATCCAGAGCTGTTGAGTGGTGCTGAGGTCAGGACACTGTGCAGGACACTGGACAAAGAAGTTTGTGCTGCAGTTATTCAGTCACAGAGCTGCAGAGATTGAAATCAAAGCCAAAACTAAAATTCATTTAAATTTTGACCTTGATATTAGGTACAAATGTAATTAGATATAAATATAATAATCTATATATTTGTTTCCAAAAGGAGTGGCTGAAGAACAAGGAAGAGAAACTGCAGGTGACCATCAGAGCTAAAAAACAAGAAGAAAAACTAAAGGAGGAGAAAAAGTCGGAGGTAACGGCATGTAAACATGAACTTGCACTTTTCTAAAACAGAGGAAGAATTCATTATTAACCTTTATTATTATTATCATTATCATTATTATTATTATTATTATTATTATTATCCTTTATTATTATTATTATTATATTGTTTTATTATTATTATATTATATTATTATATTATTATTATTATTATTATTCTTTATTATTATTGTATTATATCATTATTATTATTATTATATTATTATTATTATTATATTATTATTATTATATAATTGTTTTATTATTATTATATTATATTATTATTATCATTATTATTATTATTATTATCCTTTATTATTATTATTATTATATTGTTTTATTATTATTATATTATTATTATTATTATTATTCTTTATTATTATTGTATTATATCATTATTATTATATTATTATTATTATATTATTATTATTATATTATTATTATTATATAATTGTTTTATTATTATTATTATATTATATTATTATTATCATTGTTATTATTATATTATTATTATATTATTGTTTTATTATATTTTATTGTTATTATATTATTATTAGTAGTATTGTTGTTGTTTTATTATTATTATTATATTATTATTATTATTGTATTATTATTATTATTGTTGTTATTATATTATTATTATTTTTATTATTATTATTATTATTATTATTATTATTATTATTGTTATTGTTATTATTATATTATGTTATATAATACAGATCAGAAGAGATGAGAACTAGTACACTTTAGGGCCAAAAGTATGTGGACGCCCCTCCTATTAACTAAATTCAGTTGTTTTTGCCACATCTGTTTCAAACAGGTGTATAAAAATGATATAAGGTAAATGATTAAAGCACTTTTAACAGTGTAGAAACAGTTTGGGGAAGTCCTCTTTCTCTGTCAGCATGATCACACCCCTGAGCACAAAGCCACTCTATAAAGACACGGTTTGAGCAGTTGTGTTCTCCCAACTCAACACTTTAGGGATGGATTCCAACATCAGTGTTTTACCTGACAGATTCTGTTGCCTGAATGGGCACTGGGCACAAATTCCCACAGACACACTTCTGTAAAAGGCTTCCCAGCGGACTGGATGATTTTAAAGCAACAAAATGAAAGAGGGAGCAACTGGATTTGGAACGGGATATCCAGCAGGCTCATGGTCGGGTGTCCCAATACTTGAGTCCATGTAGTGTAGGGCCTATGTAGTCTGAAATGATGCAGAATGAAACAGATTGACAGCATTGACGAACAGAATGAAATAAACAGTCATTCATTTGAACATGGTTATTTATAGTTGAGGTGGTGATAGTGGATGAGTGGATTATGTGTTCAGATATTTATCTAACGTCGTTTTCTCCTCATCGCAGGACGAGCTGAATAAGAAAACGGAGGCGAAAGCTTCGTATGAGGCCTGGAGAGAAAAAAAACAAGAGACGCTCAGAGAGAAAGTGAGAGAAAAGCAGGAAACCCTGAGAAAGAAACAAAAAGAGCTGGACGAGAGAGAGGAGAAAAAAGAGACGGCCAAAAGAGTAAGAACCAAAAATCTTTACGTTCTTCAATTATGGAAAAAATACACAAAATATATAATAATATGTATAGAAAATTACATCACACTGTAAGATTGCACAGCCAAAAGTATGTGGACACCTGACCATAAGCTTGTTGAAAACAATACCATTCATAAATATAATAATATAATAATAATATACTGTATTTAATATAGTATTATATTTATAGAAAATCATGTCAAACTGTAATTTTGTCTGGTCAAAAGTATGAACAAAAGCTTGTTGAACACTACAGTACAGAAACAATACCATTAATATGAGCCCCCCCCCCCCCCCCCCCCTTAATTATGGGCAAATAAGAACTGAGCACGCATCATAGGGAGCGTGTGTCAGACAAATATACCCTCCTCGGATGCCGTCAGGTCCCCAGAAGCGGATAATTAATTGGCTATGCTAAAATTTGGAGAAAAAGAGAGAAAATGCATAACTAAGTTGGTCCATTAGTGTAGAACTGGATGGAACAGTTGATGCAGGACTGGAACCTGAAAGTTCTGAGTTCTGGGTCTGGTTTTCTCGGAGCAGGTTTTTGGGAAATGGAAGCGGGAACACGACGAGCTCCTGAGGGAACAGACGAGGAAACGTGTGGAGAAGGAGAAGAGACTGAAGGAGAGAGAGGAGAGAGGTCAGCAGGAGAGGAAACGAGAGTGCTCGTCCACCTTTAATCAGTGGTGAGAGGATCACTCCATCATCTTGTTAATTCATTTTTTATTTCATTCAGGTCTGGTCCCAACATTACTTGGATTCGGCCTCTTTTTCCACTCGGGTGTAGCCAATCACGTCTGTGACGGCTAAGATTTCCAGACACGGGGAGAACATGCAAACTCCACACAGAATCAAACCCAGGGTCAACTTGCTATGCGGCGACAGTGCTACCCACCAGGCCACCCCAAATCTTGACATCTTGATTTCTGCTCTATCCCTTTTCTGTGCACTTTCTCCAATGCGGGTTGTGGAAGTTTGTTTCTAATATTTTGGCCATCATTCTTTTGTTATCATTCTACCTTGATCAAATATCTGCAAATAGGTTCTATTCCCAATCCTACAGAAGTGTGTGTGTGTGTGTGTGTGTGTGTGTGTGTGTGCAGCCTCATTACAGATGTTTTTTGATGTTTTGTCTCTTTTAAATTGTTTGTCAAACATTTTATCATTATTCACAGACGATCACAGCAGTAACGCTGAATCTGAACATGAAATCACGAGTGTGTTTGGTTAAAGAACGACTCGATTTATTCTGTTTAATGTGAACCAGGAGCGAGAGGAAGAAGAACACGATCGCTGAGAGAACGAAGGTCGAGCGGCGAGAGAAAGGAATTCAACTGATCGAAGAGAAGTACGAGAAAGAAGAGAGACAGAGAACGGCGCTGGAGACCTACGAGAAGTGGCTGGTATGTGAAATATCCCAGATTTAACTGCAGAAAACAAACAGACATAAAAATCATTTAGAAATACAGTGCACGGCCAAAAGTATTCGGACGCCTGATTAAAATACACATGGTATTAAAATTTACATTTACATTTTCAGCATTTAGCAGACACCTTTATCCAAAGCGACTTACATTACAGTTACAGTGTACAGTCTGAGCAACTGAGGGTTAAGGGCCTTGCTCAAGGGCCCAACAGCAGCAACCTAGCAGTGGTGGGGCTTGAACCAGCAACCTTTGGATTACTAGTCCAGTACCTTGACCACTAGGCTACGGCTTGCCCATATTGTAATGTGTCTATGTTTACTTCTACATTTTAGGCATTTAGGAGACGCTTTTATATACAAAGTGACTTACATTACTTTGACAGTATATTATCTAAGCAATTGAGGGTTAAGGGCCTTGCTCAGGGGTCCAACAGTGGCAACCTGGAATTGGTGGGGCTTGAACCAGTGACCTTTCGATTACTAGTCCAGTAACTTAACCGCTAGGCTACAACTGCCCTGACTAAAGATCTATGTGATATTTTCAGCTTCTCTCAAGTGTGTCTGTGGGAATTTGTGCCTGTTCAGTCAGAAGATGACAGCGTTTGTATGGCTGGGCACTGACGTCAGTCAGGAAAGCCTCAGTTGATGTTCCGCTGAGCTTTTCTTCATGCTCGTTTATGCACAAGGTCCTTCCCTAAACTGTTGCCGCAGTTGGAAGCATAGAATTTCCTTCATATAACTGATTTATTCCACCTGTGAGTGATCGCTGTGGCTGAAACACATGAATTCAGTCATTAGACGGGTCGTCCCGATACTTTTGTCCCGGCGGTGTATCAGACGTTCAGATCTCAGCAGATGTGGTGACTTGATGTGCAGTCGAGCACGTTGCATTAGTCTGATGGTGAGTTTTGTTTATTCTAATCTAATATTACGATGCATTAGTGTCAGATAGGAGTTATGGATCATATCAGTGAACATTAATCCCAGTAGAGCCGCTGCGGTGTTATTTATAGCATCATTTATCTTCTCATCTCATTAATCACTCACATTCCTGCGCTTCCATCCTTTACTTTCACTAAAAATCCACTTTTGGGCGCCAGTACTGACATCTCAAGCTGGCAAGTTCGACTCTCGGTTCTGCTCCCAGCTGACCGGACTCCTACACGGACAACGATTGGCTCGTCTGAGGGAGGAATTGATTTCTCATCACTGTTGCAAGTACGACCTCTGCTGGGTTCATGGGTTTACAGGTGCGGTTTACTGGGAATCACTGGGCACAGTGCAGTAACACACCCCGGACACAACGCCAATCCAAAACAAGGCATATTGTGTCTGTATGTAGACCCTGACCAGCCGATAGCACCACTGGAGATTTGTAATTTACCGCTGCGCCACCCGAGCACCCTAAAGGACACAGATTCTACATCTCAGGCTTAACAGAGACTAAACACTGTCTGCGATAAGATACCGGGTTCGACTCCCAGCTGGAGCAGTCCGGGTCCTTTCCGTGTGGAGTGTGCATGTTCTCCCCGTGTCCGTGTGGGTTTCCTCCCACAGTCTAAAGACGTGCAGTCAGGACAAATGGAGGTGTGTGTGTGTAAAGGTGTGAATGTGTTTGTGTGTGTGTGCCCTGCGATGGACTGGCACTCCAGCACCCCGCGACCCTGATCAGGATAAGCGGCTTACAGTGTGTGTGTGTTTGTTTGCCCTGTGATGGACTGGGTCCTAAAGACCTGAATTTATATACTGTATATATCATTTCTGTACTTAGCAGATGCTTTCACGTGTGTCTGTGGGAATTTGTGCCCGTTCAGTCAGAGATTTGTATGACTGGGCTCTGACGTCAGTCCAGAAAGTCTCAGTTGATGTTCCGGTGCATATCAAAGCTGTTATATATAAGGGGCAGGGTGTTTCCTACCTTTCGCCCAATGAATCAGACCCACCGTGACCCTGACGATAAATAAATGAATTCAGTGACGCTGCTGAACGTGTGTCGCTGTTTTTGTTGTTTTTATTTACAGACGAGAAAAGAGTTCCAGCAGAAGCGAGATCTACAGGAGAAGAAGGTGAAGTCTATAGTTCCAGAGGAACCTCCGCCCCCCTGGAGCCCCCCAAACAGAACTGTCCCATTCGGTAAATAAAGCGCTCAGTGGGTCTGATAGGGAACGTGACACTGATCACGGAAGCGAGTGTGTGTGTGTGTGTGATACACTCCTGATCTAATCGTGAGCATGATTAATGATGTGATCGTTATCTCTAACAGAATCAACTCACTCATTATGTGCAGTTTTAGTGAATGTAAAATAACTCATTTATTTATTATTACCGTTTTTTATCTTTTATCTTTTATCCTTGTATCTTAAAATACGAGCTCAGTATACACTACATAGCCTAAAGTATGTGGACACCTGATCATGACCTTGTTTTACATCCTATTCCAAAACCCTGTGTGTTATATAGTCATAGTTGTTGCTCTGCTTTTGAGGCTGCAACAGCCTACACCTGATTTTGGGATTCATGGCCAGAAGAGAGGTCAGACACTGATGACAAATCCTGGCTCGCAGTGTTTCAGTTCATCAAATGTGCAAACCACTGAAGTTCTTCTACTCTAAACTAGTCAAACCATGTTTTTATGTCTTTATAAACAGGGGGGGTGGAACACTAGTCCACATACTTTTGACCATACAGTGTAGACCTGCTGCCTCTGCTTTGATGTTTTTGATAAAGGAAGAAAATAAAAATAATGTCCTGGAGGTTTTTGTGTTCTGGCTCGTTCTGTTTTTTTTTTCTATAATAGAATTTGACATTTAGTATTTTACAGTGTGAGTGGTGCGATGTGAGTTCAGAAATAAAACTGTTTTTGAATAAAATCAATAAATCACTAAATATTAATTTCTCTAATTAATTCATTAATCCCCCAGTGGACGGCTCGGTGGGTATAGCACTGTCGCCTCACGGCAAGAAGGCCCTGGGTTTGATCCCCAGACAGGGCGGTCTGGGTCCTTTCTGTGTGGAGTTTGCATGTTCTCCCCGTGTCTGCGTGGGTTTCCTCCGGGAGCTCCGGTTTCCTCCCACAGTCCAAAGACGTGCAGTCAAGTTAATTGGAGACACTGAATTGCCCTATAGGTGAATAGGTGTGTGTATGTGTGTATGTGTGTGTGTGTGTGTGTGTGTGTTACTGTGTGCCTTGCGCCCATTGAAAAGCTGGGATAGGCTCCAGCACCCCCCTCAACCCTAACTGAATAAGCGGTTAAGAAAGTGAGTGAGTGCTTAATCCCCCAATACTAATTTATCTAATTAATTAACCCCCCAGTGTTCATTTCTCCAATTAATTAATCCCAAGTACTAATTTCTGTAATTCATCAATCACTAAGTACTAATTTATCTTATTAATTAATCCCCCAGTACCAATTTCTCTGATTACTGAATCCCCAGTACTAATTTATCTAATTAATTAATCCCCCAGTTCCAATTTCTGTAATTTATCAATCACTAAGTACTAATTTCTCTAAATAATTTACCCCTCATTACTAATTTCACTGATTAATTTATTCCACCAATACTAACTTTTCTTATTAATTAATCCCCCAGTACTAATTTATCTAATTACCTAATCCTCCCAATACTAATGTCTGTATTTTGTCAGTCACTATATAATACTAATTTCTGTAAGTAATTCATCCCTCAATATTCATTTTTCTTATTAATTAATCCCTTAATACTAATTTCCCTGATAATTTAATCCCCCAGGCCTCATTTTTCTGTAAACAGTTTTACTGTATGTAATAATATTTACATTCCTAAACCCTGATCCCCCGTCTGTACTGAACTGTCTGTAGTTCTTCCAGCTGCGTCTGTGTGGTGATTAATCCCACTAACAGAAACATGAAGCCAAACACAGAACATCAAACTGTTGCTTCTTTTATATTTCCTGGTTGTGATTATTGATAATTGAATAGAAAGGAAGAATCAGTTTAGGTCTGTGAGCTGTGGGTGGTGAATAATCACCTCAGTTATGATTATTAAGAATATTTAATGTATTTTCCTCTGTGCTGTGTATAATAATACAGACTCTTGTGTCCCACCCTAACCACCTCAGGTCAGGACCGCTGCTGTAATGGATGGTCAGTCTTGGATGGTCACTAATAAATCCCTACAGCAAGCAAAAAAACACTTACAGCCAAAACTATAAATAATTCTTCATGTTGTGCCTGTTTTTAAATTAGCGCACTGTTCTGAACCTAACCCCTCAAACTCGTGCTGAATCTGGGATCAGTCCAAACACAGAACCTCAGAATTTACAACCCACAGCCTCTGATCTCCCGACGTTCCTCTTCTTCTTTATTCCTCCATTCTCTCCTGTTTAAATTATGGGCTACAATGACAATGACCGTGGGAGTATAAATCCTCTGTTTCTGTAGCAGGCGGCCGGACTGACGGGCGTGTCTCTGTGGTGGAAACGGTGAGTGAGAGTAAATCAGATCTCAGAGCTCAGCTGCTGTCCAGCGTTACGACTCCTCACAGTCACCATATAAATCACAGCTCAGAGCTCGACAACACCAGCTGATGGACGGACTGATGTGTGTCTGAGCTAAATCAGGAACTAACCAGATTCAAACTGTTTACAAATGCAAACAAAATTCATCAGATTTATTCACTTAGATTTGATTAGTAATAAATTAGTAATTAAACAGTGATATAACGAGCTTATGACATTTTTTCACTATTAAGAAAGCTTCATATAATAATTATATTAATAATAATTAAAAAAATGATATTTCTTTTATTTATTTTTAAATATTTAGTAGTAAATATTGTTTATTTACTAATATTTGATTAGTACTGTAATTAATTAGTAATTAAGCAGTAATATTGCCACATCATTAAGAAAGCTTCATATAATAATTATATTAATAATAATTATAAAAATAATTATAAAAAATTATAAAAATAATGTTATTGAATTGTAATAACTAACAATTGAGTAGTAATTAATTAGTAATTAAGCAGTGATATAATGAGCTTATGCTTATTTCTTTCACTATAAAAAGCTTAATATAATAATTGTATTAATAATAATTAAAAAACAGAATTAATTATGTTTATTAACTAATGGTTGATTAATAACTAATTAGTAATTAAGCAGTAATATAATGAGCTTATATCATTTTTCCACTATTAAGAAATCTTAATATAATAATTATATTAATAATCATTTAAAAATAATATTAATAATAAGCTTTATTTACTAATATTTGATTAGTAATTAAGCAGTGATATAATGAGCTTATGCCATTCTTTACTATTAAAAAGGCTTAATATAATAATTATATTAATAAGAAGATATCAGAACATTAGAAAATTACTTTTGATACTTAAACATCAGATACTTCCAGACTTTAACTTAAGTAATATTCTAAAAGGTGATTTTACCTCTATTAAAGTTTGTTTGTTTGTTTATTAAGATTGTAACGTCATGTTTTACACTTTGGTTACACTCATGACAGGAATGTTAGTTACTCATTACACAAGATTCATCAGTTCTCAAGTTTATATCGAACACAGTCATGGACAATTTTGTATCTCCAATTCACCTCACTTGCACGTCTTTGGACTGTGGGAGGAAACCGGAGCACCCGGAGGAAACCCACACGGACACGGGGAGAAAATGCAAACTCCACAGAGAAAGGACCCGGACCGCCCCACATGGGGATCGAACCCAGGACCTTTTTGCTGTGAGGCGACAGTGCTACCCACCGAGCCACCGTGCCACCGTGCCGCCCACCTCTATTAAAGTAAATTTCTGGTAACATACTTGTACTTTTATACTAAATGATTGCTAACAGAGCAATCAGACCAGGTTTATTTTTATCAAACCAGAGCTGACACGTATAAACACAATCTAGATATGGATCCGGGTCCGTCTTTTAGAACCAAACCTTGTCTCTATAAACCTTATCTACACAGCGTCCTTTTACATACTTCTACACTTCATCTGATCTAATTACAGAACCTCATCACATCTAACTATGGGTCTTGATTCATCTTTTAGAACCTTCTGGTCTTGGTCCACTCTTTAAAACTGAACCTTACCTCACCTTAATGCAGGATTTGTACAGTCAGGGAGGAGGAAGAACTTGTTCTGATTATTTATTAAAGTCGTAATAACAGAAGAACACAGTTTGTCTAAACCCGTACCTCCCACTAGTTATTTTATATCCGGCGTATTAATTTATGAGTAATAAAACAGACTGAAATTATTTAAACCCTCGTATTAAAAACTTAGCAGCAGTAACGTTTTCTGTGCTTGTCTGTTATTAGGACTCATAAAGAGCAGAACATTTTTATGAGGGAATCAGGTGGATGATTAAATCTGCACTTTTTTACTAAGTATTTTTATTCATTATTTAATTTATTATTTTTTACAGTGTTTTAACAAGCATTCATTATTCTGCAGACACTTTAGTACACCAAGTACAGAGAGATCTTTAACATGTCGCCCACCTTTAGGTTTATTTATCCATTTATTAATAGACGCAGTGCAGATGCTTCAGCCCGACATCCTGCATCAGTCACGTCCTGTTTTATTATATTTATTTCATATTTACAATGTACAGCAGCAACAAACACGCTGGATTATCTTTTACATACATTTTATTCTTATCTAAGGAAGAAAGAACAGGTTATAGAAGATCTCTCTTTGTTCCAGCATGTACAGCTTTTATCTTTCAGTCTTAATACATGAAATAATTATTAATAGTTAGATTTGTTAATGCATTAAAGAAACCCTAGAGAATTGTTGAACCTGTATTAGATTCGTATTTACCCAAACAGTAGGGGAGGTTTTCACTCACTGACTGATTCTCATTCATGAAAAAATGCTCTGTAAAATGCACCACTGCTGGGGTTCGAATCTCAGTTACCAGTTGGACATGATTGGGTAACGTCCGAAAGTTAGGGGTGGCCGAAACAGCCTAGCCACTGTGAGATGCACCGGTCAGTGCGCTCTCAGTGCAGGTCCCAAACCCAGATAGAAATAGGAGGGCTGCCTCAGGAAGGGTATGCGATGTAAAAACTGTGCCAGGTCTGGTATGTGAAGGCTGCAGTACTCCACTGAACCACAGTGAGAGCCATCATGTCAAATTAGTAGAAACCTTTTGGGATTCACAGTGGTGAATCTCCCCTCGAGTGGTCAGCAACAGCTTATCCAGAAGTTCAAGTCAGAAGATTCCTAGCCTCCTCTACGGTCAGTGCTAATGACAATATTACGTGGCCACATGGGCACAAATTCCAACAGACACTCCAAAATCCTGTGGGAAATCTTTTCATTAGAGTGTGGGCAGTACAGCTGTACAGGTGGAAACTCTACATTCACGCTCGATGTTGGTTCATGCTCGGTTGTCCACATACTTTTGATCTAATCATGTACAAGGGTTCCTTACTGGAATGTGAATTATTGATTAACCTGCTTAATAAAACTGCTTTTATTCATTTCTTTCTTTCTTTATTGATTGATTCCTCCAATTACCCTTCCAGTGTTTCATACCCTTGAACCTTTGCCAGTAAACGTCCATTAGAGGTTCGTGCTGGCCTGCGTCAGCGCTGGAATGGCACACTGATGCCGTACCGTTTTTTCCCGCGCCGCGTTATTGCTGTTCACCCTCCTCAACCAGCCCTCGACGGGCGCGCACTTAAAGACGGCCGCAAACGCCGCCCGGTAGTTCCGATTCATCCAGCCGTAGAGGATGGGGTTGACGAAGGTGGAGCACATGGCCACGATGTGGAACGCAGTGTAGAGCAGCTTGAAGTCCTTCATGTCCAGGACGCTGCTGTCGATATCCACGGCCAGCTGGAAGGCGTGGAACGGCAGCCAGCTGACAGCGAACACCACCACCACCGCCGCCAGCATCTTCGTGGTCTTCCGGCGGCGCTTGTGCCGCTCGCTGCGACCCCCGCCGGGGCTGACGTGCTTCCTGAGCTTGCTCCAGATCCCGGCGTAGGCGAACGAGATGACGGAGAGAGGAAGCCCGTACTGCAGGAGGAACGTAGCCACGCTGTACACCGTGCCGTCCGCGCTGCTGCCGGGCCACTTCTCAACGCAGCCCTGGATGCTGTGCTCCGGCGTCAGGTCGAACACCACGTACTCGCGGAAGATCGCTAACGGACTCGCCAGGACGGCGCTGGTCAACCACGTGATGGCGACGACCACCGCGGAGACATCTTTGGACATCTTGGATTCGGTGTGATGTACGATGCTGCGGTAGCGATCCAGCGCTATCACGTTTAGCGTAATGGTGGAGACGTGGACCGCCAGGCCCTGAGCGTACGGCAGCAGGTAGCACATCGCCTGCCCGAACTTCCACTCGCCGTACAGCGTCGACATCAGCGTGAACGGCAAACACAGCGCGTTCACCAGCAGGTCCGCCACCGCCAGATTAGCGATGAAAAAGTTGGTGACCGTCCGCAGGTTGCGGAACTTGTACACCACGAAGATGACCAGAGAGTTTCCGGTCACCCCGGACACGATGATGGTGCTGTAGGCTAAAATGAGGATGACCTGAACGCAGACCAGCTTAGTGCTGTCCTCCAGACCTTCTAACAGAGCGCCGTCGTCCGGCACGTCCAGCGACGTACAGCAGTTCCAGAACGAGGACACGCCCGCGTCTTCTCCCGTCACGTTCTCCTGACCGTTTATATCCATGCTGCCTGGCATCCATGCACCAACCCTGCAGATAAAAACAGACATGGTTCAGCCACAGTAACTCCTAACAGGTTTAATAAATCAAGTATATAACGTGAATTATACACTTCTGACTTTGCAGCAACAGTTTAGAGAAGGTCCTTTCCTGTTCCAGCATGAGCACGCTCTATAAAGACACGAGGAACAGCTTGAGTGTCCTGCACAGAACCCAATGAACGACTTTGGACTTCATTGACCAACATCAGTGCCCAGCCACACAAATGCTCTATTGACTGAATGGGCACAAATTCCCACAGTATTGTGAAAAGCCTTCTCAGAAAAGTGGCTGTTGTTAAATCAATTAAATCAATTAAGGCTTAATTTTGTGTGTTGTAGACACAATCCTGACTACCCACTGTCATGCCTGTCATACCCACTTCTTTTTAGGGTTTGATGCCCTCTTTTTTAGGGTCTGATGTTCTCCTTTTTAGGGTTTGATGTTCTTCTTTTTGGGGTCTGATGTTCTCCTTTTTAGGGTCTGATGTTCTCCTTTTTAGGGTCTGATGTTCTCCTTTTTGGGGTCTGATGTCCTCCTTTTTGGGGTCTGATGTTTTCCTTTTTAGGGTCTGATGCCCTCTTTCTTAAGGTTTGATGTTCTCCTTTCTGGGGTCTGATGTCCTCTTTTTAGGGTCTGATGTTCTCCTTTTTGGGATTTGATGTTCTCCTTTTTGGGGTCTGATATCCTCCTGTTTGGGGACTGATGTTCTCCTTTTTAGGGTCTGATGTTCTCCTTTTTGGGATTTGATGTTCTCCTTTCTGGGGTCTGATGTTCTCCTTTTTGGGATTTGATGTTCTCCTTTTTGGGGACTGATGTTCTCCTTTCTGGGGTCTGATATCCTCCTGTTTGGGGACTGATGTTCTCCTTTTTGGGGTCTGATGTTCTCCTGTTTGGGGACTGATATCCTCCTGTTTGGGGACTGATGTTCTCCTTTTTGGGGTCTCATGTCCTCTTTTTTAGGGGTCTGACGCCCTCCTTTTTAGGGTCTGATGTTCTCCTTTTTGGGATTTGATGTTCTCCTTTCTGGGGTCTGATGTTCTCCTTTTTGGGGTCTGATGTTCTCCTTTCTGGGGTCTGATGTTCTCCTTTTTGGGGTCTGATGTTCTCCTTTTTGGGATTTGATGTTCTCCTTTTTGGGATTTGATGTTCTCCTTTCTGGAGTCTGATATCCTCCTGTTTGGGGACTGATGTTCTCCTTTTTGGGGTCTGATGTTCTCCTGTTTGGGGTCTGATATCCTCCTGTTTGGGGACTAATGTTCTCCTTTTTGGGGTCTCATGTCCTCTTTTTTAGGGGTCTGACGCCCTCCTTTTTGGGGTCTGATGTTCTCCTTTTTGGGATTTGATGTTCTCCTTTTTGGGATTTGATGTTCTTCTTTTTGGGATTTGATGTTCTTCTTTTTGGGATTTGATGTTCTCCTTATTGGGATTTGATGTTCTTCTTTTTGGGGTCTGATGTTCTTCTTTTTGGGATTTGATGTTCTCCTTATTGGGATTTGATGTTCTTCTTTTTGGGATTTGATGTTCTCCTTTTTGGGTTCTGATGTTCTCCTTTTTTGGGTCCGATGTCCTCCTTTTAAAATGTGAGTAATCTCACGGTTAGGTGTCCAAATACTTTTGTCCAGGGTGTTCCTGCCCTGCACCCAGTGTTCCCCAAATGAACCGGACTCACTGCGACCCTGATCAGGATAAAACAGGTGATGAAAAAGTTCAGCATGAACAGATACTCGATGATGGAGGAATAATAGTGGAGGTGAGTTATTTTCCACACCTCTGTAGGTTTGCAGCTGTTTGGTGCTTCTGATGTTTTGAAGCAGAACTGAATCATTAAGGAAGATGTAGAACAGCTGGATTTTAACCTGTACCGGTTTTTAACTCACTGTTACTGTTCCACACTGAGACTCTCTTGAAGTGTCTCTTAATCACAAAGTCGTCCTCACATCTGATCTAAATTATCATCAACTAAATCAGACCAAGCACCAATCACACGTGTTTATGGTGGATTCCTCTCCAGCATGTTATTCTGTGCTGTTGGACCCCTGAGCAAGACCCTTCACCCTCAATTGCTTCTATTGTGTTCAGTCATAATTGTAAGTTTGTTTGTTGCCTGTTTATTTGGATCTTAAGGTGATGTTTTCCATGATTCATCACTTCAAGTTCAATGTCAAACAAAGACCCGGCTATTTTGTTATGTGTTTGTACTGTGCGACGAAACCCACACAGACACGGGGAGAACATGCAAACCACACAGAAAGGACCCGGACAGCTCCACCTGGGAATCGAACCCAGGACCTTCTCACTGTGAGGCGACAGAGCTACCCACCGAGCCATTGTGCTGCCCCCATCAACACTGCTGCTAGAAATCTGAACTGACAGGTAAGCTTTATTACTTTTATTATTATTTATTATCTGTCTGTTTTACCAGCGCTTTATCCTGTTCAGGGTCGCAGTGGGTGCAGGTCGCCAGTCCATCACATGGCACACACACACACACACTTAGGGCAATTTTGTATCTTCAATTCACCTCACTTGCATGTCTTTGAAACCGGAGCACCCGGAGGAAACACACACAAACACAGAGAGACGTGGGGAGAACATGCAAACTTCACACAGAAAAGACCCAGCTTGCTCCACCTGAGATTCAAACCCAGGACCTTCTTGCTGTGAGGCGACAGTGCTACCCACCAAGCCACCGTGCCATCCATTACTATTATTTACTACTACGTTTTACATTTTCGGCATTTATCCAAAGCGACTTACAGTACTGTGACAGTATATTGTCTAAGCAACTGAGGGTTACAACTGCCCTATATTATATTATTATTACAGCAAGAAGGTCCTGGGTTTGATCCCCAGGTGGAACGGTCCGGGTCCTTTCTGTGCGGAGTTTGCATGTTCTCCACTGTATGGGTTTCCTCTGGGAGCTCCGGTTTCCTCCCACAGTTCAAAAACGTGCAAGTGAGGTGAATTAGAGATACAAAATTGTCCATGACTGTTTGACACTAAACTTGAACTACCTGTCCTGTCAGGAATGTAACCAAAAAGTAAAACATGACGGTAAAATCCTAATAAATAAATAAATATTATTATTATTATTACAAGGCTAGAAAAAATATTTAGATCCCGAACCGTGTGAGAATCACCTGCTATTAAATCATTAAGATCTCTAATTTGATCTCACCTGTATAAAGTATTAGATCCCCGGTAAGTTCAGACGAGGAGGCGCGCAGTTGTGTTCCAGTTCCGTTCCGCACAGTGTAGAGAAATAAACGCGCTCGGTTCAGGCGCGTCCAGGTTCTCACATCCAAAAAACAATCCCAGTAACTTCATTTTCCTTCAGTATGAAATCCCAGTACAGATCGGTGTCGGTTCGTCCACGTTTACACCAGTTTGAGACCAGTGAAACCAGCCGCTGATGCTGATGTCCAGCTGCTGCTGCTCCATCCAGTGCGCATCTCCATCCAGTGCGCCTCTCCGCCTTTATTCATTTATTTATATATTTATTTATTACCTCCCGCTGCCCGTAAACTACGCCCAGTTTCTACATCTGCTCTGCTGTGATTGGTCAGAATCTGGCCATCATTTTTAAACTAAGACTGAAGTGAAACTGATTCTAAATCGATTGACAAATGATTCAAAATTAGGAAGCGACTGAATCAGACCTGACAGGACAGATCCTGAAATCTGGACTCATTCATTCCGGTAACTCAGTAAAACTCTGGACTCTGGACCATTAAGGGAGATGCCGCCTCTCTTTGCAGCTACACCAGCCTCTGCTCCTTTAACAAGGCTTTTCATGAGATTTTGTAGTGTGTCTGTAGACATTTGTGCCTATTCAGTCATCAGAGCCTTTGTGAAAAAGATCTGCCAAGCAATCAATGTGCAAACAGACTAGCTGTACAATGAGGTGGAGGTCAGGGCTATGTGCAGGTTACTGGAGTTCCAGGACACCATGTTCTCCTTTTAGGGGTCTGATGTCCGTTGTTTTGAGGTCTGATATTTTCCTTTTTGGGGTCTGATGTTCTCCGTTTTATGGTTATGGAGGTGACCACCCAGCTGTTTGCGTTAAGGGCCGACGTGAGGAAACGTTATTATTTCCGGCTCTGGTGTGGTACGACCGGCGCAGGCCTCGATTCTGACTTACGGTAAATGGAAATGAGAAGAGAGGCATTATGGGACGTGTGAAATTAGGTTAGGGCTCAGCAGGCTTCAAGCTGCTCTGCGTAAATGAATTCATCTCGGCCGCCACAACCCAAATCTACAGTTTAGAGAGGGTTTAGAACATGACCCCCGCTGATTAATCAATAAGCAGAAATAAAAATCTGACCGCTGTTTACTGAAAGATTACAGACCGACGGTGCTCACTGACCGTTTCATAGATCCGAGCGTTTAATGACCTTCTCCCACGACATGATGCGACCTTTCAGCTGGCATTTATTACAAAAGAACAATCCAAGTCCTGAACACCTGAAGAGAAAAGTTCAGCGAGTGCACTGATACACACACAGCGCTGTACAGCATCGCCAAAAGTATGTGGACACCCATTTCAGTCACATCCAGTTATTATGTCAGTAAGCATAACAGCAGTAAGCATGTTTGGGATGAATGGGAATGCTGATCGCAGGCCAAGCCTTTTTGACCTCACAAGTGCTCCTGGGGTTTGAATGGGTGCAAATTCCAGCAGACACATTTTGAAATCCTGACCCTGATAAAGATAAAGCGGTTGATTAAAATAAAAATAAGTTTAAAATAATTAAAGAAATGAACAACAGCTTAATCAGTACGGCATTAGTATTCCACCGAACCCCAGCGAAAGCCAATTTCTTCATTTTCCTGAATGGGAGCAAATTCCAGCAGACACATTTTAAAATCCTGATTAGAATAAAGTGGTTGATCAAACTTATGAATAAAATAAAATAATTAAAGAAATAAAAATCCTTTTCAGAAGGAATAGAGTGGAGTACAACACCCTAATCTCTTAGGCTTTAGAACTCCACCGAACCACAGTGATAGCCCATTTTTCCATTTTTTTCAAGCCAAGCATTTTTGATCTCATGGGGTAGAATAGGAACAAATTCCAGCAGACATGTTTTGAAATCTTGACCCTGATCAGTATAAAGTTGATCAAAATTAAAATGAAGAAAAATTCATAAATGAATAAATAAAACACATTAATCCTTAAGGCTTTAGTACTACACCGAACTACAGCGAAAGCCAATTTCTCCTAATAAAGGACATTTGAAAAAATGCTTAGCTGTGTTTGAATTACTGATCTAGTTGATGGTTTTTGGATAAGAACTGCTCATAATCAACGGCCTCGTAATCAAAAGGTTCATGGTTCAAGCCCCACCAATGCCAAGTTACCATTGTTGGGCCCTTGAGCAAAACCTTTGACCATCATTTGCAAAAATTGTATTCAGCTAGGATAGAAACGAACGTGTTATCTTAGCATCTCAGCACGCTTGATGAATTGAGGCGTCATTAACGTTCCATATTGTTTTTATTAAAGAAGTAAAAGTAAAGCCATGATGCATTTTTTAATCAAACTAATTAAAAAATGAATGAATTTAGGGTCAGCGTGGGCGGAGTGGAGCCACAGGACCGACGTTCTGAGATTAAAACATTATTTTAATGATCATTTGTGTGAAAACGCTCTGAAGTAAACGCAGACCGGATCGGTTTCACTCTGACTGCCGAAAGTATTAAATCATGAACGAGTTGGCCGGACTCGCTCGGCTCTCTCAAAACAAAAGCTCGGCATCTCAATCTGATATCGATCCTTCTCTTCCACTTTTAATTAAATCCGTGCCAGGTTTGATGCGGCGCTGGCACGCTGAGGACGCCGCGCCGGCCGTGGTTAAACGCACCATTCTTCAGGCCTGGACGAACATCAGACGAACATCAGACGTCCGGGGGAAGAGAAACTCGGGAGATCTCATCTCAGATTTGGAGGTGGTGATATTTAAAAGTGACAAGCGGGAGAGTAATTAGGGTTCAGGGTCCAGAGAGGAGACGTAAACACACTGAGGGACGCTTCTGTGAATTTTTATACACAAATACCAATGGCCAAAAGTATGTGGACACCTGATCATGAGCTTGTTGGACATAAGGGAAGATCTACAGCATATATTTAGAAGAGAGGCTCCTACGTATATAATAATAATAATAATAATAATAATAAAAAAACAGTTCCTTACATTGACTTTTATTTGATGTCAGACAGGATGAATCTGAGATATTTCATCTTTTATCTGCTCAACTTCATTTCATTTATAAATAAACATCCATTCCTGCATTTCAGGCCTGCAACACATTCCAAAAAAAGTTGGGACAGAAAAGCATTTACCACTTTATAATGTTGTCGTTCCTTTTCACCACTTAAAAGACATTTTGGCACTGAGGAGACCAAGTGATTTAGTGTTTCAGCTTTTATTTTGTCTCGTTCTTCCTGCAAACACGTCTTAAGATGTACAACAGTACGGGGTCAAAATTCTCCACACGTTCTCTATTGAGGACAGGTCAGGACTGCAGGCGGGCCAGTCCAGTACCCATACCCTCTTCTTCTGCAGCCACGCCTTTGTAATGTGTGCAGCAGGTAGTTTTGCATCGTTGTTGAAAAATGCTGGACGTCTCTGGAAAAGACGACGTCTTGAAGGCAGCACATGTTGCTCTTAGATCTTAATGTACTTTTCTGTATTAATGCTGCATCACAGAGTGTAAATGACCTTTACCAAGGGTACTGACACGCCCCATACCATGACACACCCTGGTACTTACATGCCCCATACCATGACAGACCCTGGCACTGACACACCCCCATACCATGACAGACCCTGGCACTGACACACCCCCATACCATGACAGACCCTGGCACTGACACACCCCCATACCATGACAGACCCTGGCTTTTGGACTTGTCACTGATAACAGTCTGGATCCTTTTCGTCTTTGGTCCGGAGCACACGACGTTCATTTTTTCCAAAAAAGACCTGGAATGCTGATTCATCTGACCACAATACACGTTTCTACGGTGTGATGGTCCATCCTAGATGCCTCAGAGCCTAGAGAAGTCGATGCCGCTTCTGGACCTGGTTAACATAAGGCTTCTGTTTTGCACAGTAAAGTTGCACCTGTTTGGAATCACATTTTTTTTTTTACTCATTACTAGCCCTAAATTGCCCCCCGTCCCAAAATTTTTTTGGAATGTGTTGCAGGCCTGAAATGCAGGAATGGATGTTTATTAATAAATGAAATGAAGTTGAGCAGATAAAACATGAAATATCTCAGGTTCATCCTGTCTGACATCAAATAAAAGTCAAAGTAAATGTAAGGAACTCTGTGTTTTTATTTTATTTGCATTTTCCATACTGTCCCAACTTTTTCTGAAGTATTTAGTGTTTTAATCTGTGTCTATATGACATTGTATAATGACATTGATTGTATGTATGATCACATAAACCAGCAGAAAACACTAGTGTATCAATGTGCATACTATTAGATGAGCCAGAAGGGTAGTGTCAGCTCAGCTCAGCCTCAGGGAACAGGGTTTGATCCACGTTTGTAGTACAGTAATTGTGCCTGTATGTGTATTGTATCTCATGATTAACTTGGTGTATTGAGTGAGTGTGTGATGCCCTGTGGTAGACTGGCACCCTATCCAGGGTGTATTCCCTGTGCCCAGGGTTTCTTGGATGTGCTCCAGATGCACTGTGACCCTGACCAGAATGAAATGGCCAATCAACTCAACAGAAATGACCAATACATTATTCAGTTTTATATAGCTCATGTCCATTGCAAGCCGGACCTTCCTGTCCAACATCAGTGACTGGCCTCACAACTGCACAAATTCCCACAGACATATTACAGAATCTTAAAAGCTTCCCTAGAGAAGTGCAGGCTAACTCTGTTGTGTTTATATTAATGTCCAGTCTGTGCTTAGAGTGAAATGTTCTGGACTAGTAATCAAAAGGTTGCTGGTTCAAGCCCCACCACTGTCAGGTTGTCACCCTCAATTGCTTAGATTCTATACTGTCACAGTACTGTAAGTCACTTTGGTATACAGGCAGTTGTAGCCTAGTGGTTAAAGTACTGGACTAGTAATCAAAAGGTCACTGGTTCAAGCCCCACCACTGCCAGGTTGTCACTGTTGGGCCCTTGAGCAAGGCCCTTAACCCTCAATTGCTTAGACTCTATACTCTCACAGTACTGTCAGTTGCTTTGGATAAAAGCGTCTGCTAAATGCAGAAAATGTAAATGTAAATACGGCTGGGCGTCCACATACTTCTGAGCGCCGCTACTGAAGGTACTTGTTTGTCTCCAGCTGACGGCCCCCGGCGCTAATAAAATCACCCAGAATGCATTACTCACCTGAGCCCTTGATAATCAGCTGTAAGTGGTATGGATTTCATTACTGTCCACCCGCCTGACTGAAATACATGTGCGCTGACGCTAATTGACACAATTAGCTTCAGCGCTACTCAGGAAGACGTAGCCAGAAATATCAGTCTCCCCGCGGAGCTGTTCCCGAGCGCCCGGCCTCCCTCCGTGACCGCTCGTGTCCAGAACGCCGGGAGCGATATTTACGGCTTGGCTGCGGGCAGCGTGATGGCCGGTGGATCCTCGGGTTTTATAGTGGACGAGGATTTGATCCGCTCCTGCCCCTCGTTTCATTTTATCCTGTCACACATTCAAATAAATCACCCCAATGCCATTGGGGGGGGTGGGGGGGTGGACACCTATTCTTCTGTCTCTCGTCTTTAAAAAATAGCCCTCGTGTCCTGTAACCGCTTTACGAATGTCCTGTCAACGTCCATCCAGCGTCCATCCATAACACAGGATACCTACATCATCAAGGCAGCACAGGAGCCTGGTACCAGAACCTCAAAACTGGATATGTACTGTTAGAACAGGAAGGTTTCTGCATGAATGGTTTCTGTTTCCATGAGGGTCAAGGTCGCAGTGAGTCTGGAGCACATCCCTGCAACACTGGACACAGGGCAGGACTACAGGACAGGGTGCCAGTTTACCAAGGGGCATCACACTCACTCATTTATACCCAGACAGTGAGTAGTCAGTGCACACTCCACATATAAGGATCAAACCCTGTTCTCCGAAGCTAACACTAGCGCTACCACTAGCGCTACCTGCTGGTCGTGTAACAGTCAAAATTAGTTATAATTTCTGAACTGGAGGCCCGACAGGATCACGGTTTAGCGTCCACGTATTTCTGGTCATATAGTGAAGAACATTAGGGAGATTGAAGCAAGAATTTTCCAGAATGCATTTATCTCTGTGCAGTGATTTTTCATGGTGCTGCTAATGGGACGCCGCGTGACCCGCGTCTGTACTGAGATCAGTTTCTGTAGCGCCGCCCATCAGGATTAATCTGATTAGAGCTCGGTCAGAGTGAAGCTCTGCTCCTGAACAAGGTCAGTTCTGACTCCTTTAAAATCGCTTTCAGTGAACGTGGCGTGAGGACCAGACTCTCAAACTGACTCTCGAACCAAAATCACCGCCGGTTTTGAATGCTGCATTGTACAATATAACCCAGACGCTTGTTTGTGCTTTTATTATTTATTATTTATTATTTCATTATTTACGTTGCTGGTTGGACCTTTTTCTTTCACACAAGAACCACCAGACTGGACGGCTTAAAGCCACAGTAACGTCCAGATATTTTGATCAGATCTGTGCATTACATTTAAGCAGGTAAGTGGGTTTCTAGCCAATCAGGAGTGAGCTTTACGAAACAGCCAATCACCGGCATCGAATGACCAATCACAGGCATGGAATGGCCAATCACATGCACCGAATGTCGGTCAAAATGCTCCTACTGAGACAACGTATTGTGCATCCAAAACACACACACACACACTTACATACATACACACACACACACACATACACACATACACACACACACTGTCCCCGGGTAGAACAGCTGGAAGCTTATTGAGTAGAATCACCTCCGACTTCGATCATTCTGGTTCTAACCCTGTACGTGACTTCAGCAGACAGCCAGTGATCCACCTTCTGATTCTTTTATTGATTCACATCGATTTCATTTCAACTGGGCGCTCAGGTGGCACAGAGGTTAAGTGTGCTATCCAGGGTTCGAATCTCAGCTGTGCTGTGGGCCAATCAGGCTTCTTTATCAACAATAAATAGCCTAGACATTTGGAGGTGCACTTGTCAGTGCGCTCTCAGTGCAGGTCTCAAGCCTGGATAGAAACAGGAGGGTTAGGGGCATGTCAGGAGGGGTGTGCCACACAAAGTGTGTTACCCATGATGCTCCAGTGTATGGCAAAACATTTATGGACACCAGACGGCTGAATGTCACTTTTAAAACCGTCGGCGGTAATACAGGGTCGCTGTTCTGTTACTGGAGCGGCACGGTGGCAAAGTGGGTAGCACTGTCACCTCACAGCAAGAAGATCCTGGGTTCGATCCACAGGCAAGGTGGTCCAGGTCCTTTCTGTGTGGAGTTTGTATGTTCTCCCCGTGTCTGTGTGGGTTTCCTCCCACAGTCCAAAAAAAAAAAATGCAGTCAGGTTAACTGGAGACACTAAACTGCCCTATAGGTAAATGGGTGTGTGTATGTGTGTGTGTGTGTGTATGTGTGTCTGCCCTGCGATGGACTGGCGCCCCGTCCAGGGTGTTACTGTGTGCCCTGCGCCCATTGAAAAGCTGCGATAGGCTTCAGCCCAACTCCTGAAAAACGACCCCACACCATAATCCCCCCTCCTACCACACTTTACACTCGGCACAATGCAGTCAGACAAGTACCGTTCTTCTGGCAACCACCAAAGCCAGACTTGTCCATCGGATCGCCAGACGCAGAAGCGTGATTCGTCACTCCAGAGAACACGTCTCCACTGCTCTAGAGTCCAGTGGCAGCGTGCTTTACACCACTGCATCCGACGCTTTGCATTGCGCTCGGTGATGTAAGGCTCAGATGCAGCTGCTCGGCCATGGAAACCCATTCCATGAAGCTCTACACACTGTTCTTGAGCTCATCTGAAGGCCACATGAAGTTTGGAGGTCTGTAGCGATTGACTCTGCAGAAAGTTGGTGACCTCTGCGCACTATGTTCCTCAGTATCCGCTGACCCGCTCTGTCATTTTATGTGGTACCACTTAGTGGCTGTTTTGCTGTCATTCCCAATCACTTCCACTTTGTTATAATAGCACTGACAGTCGACTGTGGAATATTTAGTAGTGAGGAAATTTTAGGACTGGACTTGTTGCACAGGTGGCATCACGATACCACGCTGGAATTCAGAGCTCCTGAGAGCGACCCATTCTTTCACTAATGTGTGTAGAAGCAGTCTGCATGCCGAGGTGCTCGGTTTTATACACCTGTGGCCATGGAAGTGATTGGAACACCTGAATTCAATGATTTGGATGGGTGAGTGAATACTTTTGGCAATGTAGTGTATTTATATTTTATTTTATTTTAGGACAGACCTTGAGCTGACTCACCTTCATCAGTCTGATAAACATCAGGTTAGATTCAGATCAGATTCAGAGCGCTCTTTCTGTATCACTTACCTAAATTAAACGCTGGCGGCCTGATGATTCGATTTTCGTCTCTTCTAAAGGCGGATTTTGAGCGTCTCTGCTGCCAGACATGTCGTATTTTATATTTTTGATGGGTATAAGTGTGTGTTATCGAATTCAGTCCATCGTATAGCTGTTTTTAAGCAAGGTCAGTCTGCTGGATGTTTTGTAACGGTGTAGGTGTGATGTGGCTGGTCTTACTGAGCTGATTAATGAGTCGGTTCAGTATATAGTTTTATTAGACGATACTGTGTGGTTAATCTACAATTCATTTCTTTTATTTCATACTGTTACAGTTGCTAAATTACTTGGTGGCGTAATTGTCTATTGTTTTTACACAGCTTATTTTTAGAGACGACTCTAAATTTTTTAGTGCGCCATCTACAGGCCATTCTTGGTATTACTGGTTTAACACTTAAAACGTTTGGTTGCACCGCTGGCGCCCCACCCAGGGATGCCCTTCCTGATGCAACCCTCCTGTTTCCATCTGGGCTTGGGACATGTACTTGGGCAGTTGTAGCCTAGTGCAGTGTTGCTCAACCTTTTTTCAGTGACGGCACCCTTTAAAAATATGCAAATCTCGGCATCCCTCGGACTGCTAACACACACACACACACACACCATAAGGTGTCATTTAGGGAGGGAGGGGTAAACGTGACTTACTTTTAATGGGAAACTTGAGCCTGGGATGATGCACACAATCGCCCTATTCTGGCAGGGATGGATGAGAAGCAAACACGGAGCTCCTGGTCCAGAGCCCTCAGTCGCTCCCTGTACTTGTTCTTGATGTAAGTTAGGCTCGAAAAGCTCAGTTCGTGCCATGAACGAATCAGATTTAACATAACTAAACAAGTTTATAGTTTATTTCTCAATTATTTGTCATTATACTAAGAGCACTGCTTCTTTTCTGCATGTTCTCTCTGTAGCTCGGTTACGGCTCTCTCAACTCAAACTCAAAAGAAGCTTTATTGGCATGACAAATAAAGACATTCGTATTGCCAAAGCAAGTTAGAGAGAAATAATAAAAAATAACAGTAAGAAAGAACAAATATATACAGAACAGTTACATGAGCAAAAAAATATAAAATAGAATAAAATATTAATAAAAACAGTGCAAAATAATAACAATAAAAATTATAATATTTACGGTAATGAGGTAGTAAAACAATCAGTGTGTGTGTGTGTCTCTCTCTCGCGCTCTCTCTCTCTCTCTCTGTGTGTGTGTGTGTGTGTGTGTGTGTGTGTGTGTGTGTGTGTGTGTGTGTGTGTGTGTGTGTGTGTCTCGCTCACTCTCCGCTCTCCGTTTTCGGATTTGAATTTCGACAATAAACAGCTTTTATTATGACTGGCCTAGAGATTAAGGTACAGGACTAGTAATCAAAGGGTCACTGGTTCAAGCCCCACCACTGCCAGGTTGCCATGTTGAGCCCATGAGCAAGGCCCTTAACCCTCAACTGCTTGGACAACATACTGTCACAGTACTGTACGTCACTTTGGGTAAAAGCGTCTGTTAAATGCTGAAAATGTAAATGTAGTTGTTTTTAACACATTGTAAATGGTCTTTTAGGAGTTTATGGGTCCGTCCGTAAACCTAGTGATCTCTCTATGTATTATACGTCATCCTACACTCCCGGGAAGAGGGCATGTCTAAATTCCTAGATCCCTTAAAATGTCCCTACTGAGGCACCTTAATTCTGAGTGATAATCTGACTGAATAACGAGGGAGCGTCCGACGCCTCCTCAGCGCTGAAGGTAATCCCAGCATTCAGTGCGGCACGACTTTCCTCACAAAAAAATTACAAACATGGCGGGCGAATAAATGCGGAGCAACCAACAGAGTTCCTTTCAAATGTAAATAAATTATCGTTGATGTTTAATGTGTATAAAGGTGCACGAGTGTCGTTTACTTGTAAATTCAGGCTCGTCAGGGACGGTTTAACCGTTTCGGTACAGTACACGGAGGGAGACGTTAGCTGGCGTGCTAGCGGGTTGAACGGCCTGAGGCTAACTGTGTTAGCTTATTAAGCTAAAACTGCGGTCCGTCTATATAATCTGCATTATGAGTTCCAGGTTTTATTAGAACCCTCTCTACTGAGGCAGCTGATCAGGCAGCTCACTAGACTCTTTATAGTTTGTGATGTTAAATTAAGTGCATTAAAACGTGGCTGTAATTAATAATGTTGTGTGTTCACTAGATGGCGCTGTTCACTATCGCAACACTTTGTACCCAGGCGGATGGTTTACTGGTGCAAACACACTTGGCTCAGCTGCAGTGGTGTGAAAAAGTAATCGCCCCCTTTCTGGTTGCTTCTGCTCTTACTTATTTGTCACACAGCCATATCAGACACACTGCTGGTCCCAAAAAGTTCCATTACTGACTGGATCATTACCCTCATACAGACCCCATTATACAGACCCTCACCCCCATACAAACCCCCTCATACCCTCGCCCCCCATACAGACCCCACCAAGCTCTTTTACTGAATACACTGAGCAGAAACCAGCTGTTTTAGAAGCATTTAATCATGACAGTAACGTGTTTATCTGGATTGGTTCATAAACAGCTGATAATGAGCTGAAACACAAACCAGATGCAGGATGAGATTCACTCTTCAGTCTTCATCACACAGCTCAGTGCAGGAGGTTCCAGACACGCCGGCAAGTCTGAGCTGGTCAGTTTCAGGATGCAGCAACATCCCTGAACTCTTTCTATCACAGATAGTTAAACGGAACCCATGAAAATATAATAATGCCGAAAATTAAAGTCATTTTATCTCCGTTCAGAAATTGTGCACGTATAAAATGAATTTAAATCCACTAAAGGAGCAATTTAAGTGGAAATGAAAGCTTCTTGTTCCAAATTCATTTACATTTACAGAGGATTTCAGAGCCCAGATAAATCTACGTCCACTTCAGCCACTTTGCATTTCTTCATTTCCTCAAGGACTTCATTTGTATTAAAAGTTTTATTAACATAAGAGATCACTTTTACAGCTCACCTACATTATTTTCTACTGATAATCTCACGACTTTTATTTTTCTTAATGTAATCACAGCTGAGTGATGAATAAACTCTTTATAATTTTTTACCTTCTAATTACTGCAGCTTTTATTTGTCAGTAATTGATTCAGGTCCTAAAATCTGTAAGCTGATCTTTTCCTCCTCACCTTAAACAGCAGCTGATGGGGTGAAAGTTAATTAGATCTCAGACTGATGTGCACGTTTGGAGAAGAAAAGGGGGCAGAACCTCGTGTAAAGAACACTGACTCTTCTGGATGGGGTGGATCGATCAGGCTTTGGGCTCGTGTTCCAGTCAGCAGCACAAGAAAATTTTACTGGTTCTGGTTTTTTCCCAATTTTCCTTCCAGTCTAGTCGTATCTAATTACCCAATTTCATTACGATCCCCGGCCTGGTTGAGGAGAGCAGGACTGACACGCGCCCTCTCCGACACGTGTGCAGTAATGACCGCATCTTTTCACCAGCAAGAGGTGAGTTCATATGCGGACCAGCTTTGTGTACGGAGAGCCACACCCTGATCAGCATTATTTCTCGGCTCACACCATCAACCAGCCAGCAGAGATCGTAATTGCAGCAGTTTTGAGGAGCTCCCTATCCGGCTTGTCCTACCCTGTGAACAACAGCCAATCATGTAGCCTCCCAGCCCAAGCGGATGGCAGAGCCGAGATTCGATACGATGTATTAGAGATCCCAGCTCTGGTGTGCTAGCGTGTTTTACCACAAGAACAGTTAAATTAATGATTTGTACAACTGGATTCGACACGTGTGCAGTGGCATCTTTTCACCTGCACGAGGCGAGTTCATTTGCCGGCTCTGAAGCAACTCGGCGTTCGCTCGTCGATCGGAACTCGGCTCTCAATCGCCGACCACCGAAGACAGATATCTAGCATGTCAAATATCTGGATCTGAGTCGCACAACTGGCAATGGGTGCTATGTCGAACAGCCAATGAGAACGCAAGATACGGTGTGAGGGGAAACGCAGTATTTATACAGTACTCAGACTCGCTACTTGTTGACGTGCATTTTTGGACGTGGTATCATTAAACCCCTCGTCACTTCTTACGTTTGTTTTCGTGACAGAACGTAGTTTGGGAGAACAGAGAAGCTCGCCTGCGATTCCAGTCGGTGATAGATGGTGTAGTGTGAAAACCCCTGTCGCCGATCAGTCGTGTAGTGTGAAATACACACCCACTTGAAAGACTCCCGATTACAAGAGATCCAGTCGTGTAGTGTGAACTGTACAGCGACCCGACGACTTGGAAAGTCATGTAGTGTAAACTGGGGGCCAGTGATAGCTCAGTGGTTAAGGTACTGGACTAGTAAACAGAAGGTTGCCATTTCAAGCCCCACCACCACCAAGTTGCCACTGTTGGGTCCCTGAGCAAGGCCCTTAACCCTCAATTGCTCATCGTGTTCAGCTCATTGTGTAAGTCGTTTTGGATAAAAGCGTCTGCTAAATGCTGAAAATGTAAATGTAAACTTGGCATAAGCTGCTCACAGTGACAGAGTTTGACCAGGGGTGCACAAACTTTTGCATAGCGCTGTACAAGAGTGTATTACTGTATCTTTAATGAGTTTAAGGTACAATACAGATACCCCTCAATGTACGAATATACAGACGTTATGTAAGCTTGATCGTTTTATGCTTCTTATTGTGGTACAAAACAAACAAATCAACATGTACAGACGCTATAATACAGTGAACGTGTGAATCAGTACTACAATCTAAATACATAAACAAATACATGTGAACGTATATAACATGTTACAGTAAAAATATAGCATTTTAATACAATAGTACAAATATTCTGTGTTATAAAACACTAAGACATCACGTCATGTACAATAATAGGTAGAAAAAAGCTTCATCTCATTTTTAATGTTTATAAGTAATGGCTGTGTTCCAATCCTGTACAGCACTGCCCTCGTCCACATCCACTTTATTTTATTGCTTTTATTGGCAACAATCCCCTCATCCCGTTCATCATTTAGAGGGCTGCTTCGTTACTTTTAGCCCAAAGTTTGTGCAAAAGTCATCAGTGTGCAAGTCACGGGCTTAAAATACCCAGAACGCATTTCAGTTTTAAGCTATTTGCTAATGATGTAAAAATAATAATAATAATAATAATATTTTAATATATAAAAAATCGTCTGCTGTGTTCAGACTCTGAATGTAACTCCATCTGTACAACAACCAACAAAGCTCTGACTTTAATCTGCTAGCTAGTTAGCAACAAAGACAGTTAGCGCACCAGCTAAGTGACCTATCTAGCATTTAATTTAGCAACATGTTTAGTTTAATTAGCAGCCAACAAGCTATGATTTCTTCACTCTCCTAGTTATTTAGCAAGGTAGTTTTTTCTAGCTACGCACCAGAATTTGCTGCGTTTTGGCGTTTTGAACGTAAAGCCTTAATTTAGCAATTTATTTAGCATTGTGTCTGCCACCAGATCGTTGTTTTACTGGCTAATTAGCAAAAGAGTTTGAAATTGGTATTATGTTTTACATTTTACTTACTAGTTAAAGTACTATGTAATCTGTACAGCAACCAATTAGCCAATGAACATTCTTTACTTTTATTCTGCAGGCTCGCTATCCACCAGAATGTTAGCAAAATGCTAAGTAGCCTGCTAGCTAGCCGAAAACCTAACTGGAAACATAAATGGACCAATCAGTAAAGATGCTTCTTCTGATAAGGCACAGTTACTGTATTCTGCTAACTGTTTAGCATGGCAGATCTGTTATGCTAACCATTTTAGAAAGCTAATAGTTATACGTACATCACAGCTCAAAAGAGAACATACAAAAGAACATTACTGTTTCTGTAGTTGGCAATATAGCAAGTTAGCCCAGCAGCTAGTTATAACACAAATCGTTTAGCATGCTAACTGGATAGCTGGGGAATTACCAAACTGATCTGGCACCAATCCGGCTCCACAGCTCGCTAATTAGCCTGCCTATTGGTTAGCTTACTAATTAGCAACCTAATATAACTATGTACATTGACCGATCACTTTGGGAATCAGCAAACTAACACGACTCCAGCTACATTGCAAACAAAGCAATTTTACTTCGTTTCGCTTCGTTTGCTAGTTAGCTAACCAGTCGCTTGCTGAATCGCTTCAGCTGCATTGTGCAAAATAAAAGTGCTTTTTAAACGATTACCCGCTCAGTACTGAACACACACGGCGGTATTTGTGCTGCAGGTAGCCGCTGGTACCGTAGCTGAAGAAAGAAGAGGGTCGGTCAGGACCTGGTACTGAGTGGAATGTCAGGTAGGACCGAGTTTATATTTTTTGGCATCGTTCAGACCACAAAATACCAACGGCTAACAAGTCCAGTCCACAAAATCAGTCTGTAAACTGTGGTTCAGCCCGCCATCCAGAGAGCGAAGGGTATGAGGATTGTGGGTAACGTGGTAGAAGGTGCCGGTCCGAACCAAAGGATGGAGATCAGACCCAGCAGGATGGTGAAGAGAACGCTCCTCTGATCCTGAATCATCGTCTTCAAACAGTTACAGAACTGAAACAGAGGTCAGAAACGAGTTCTATTAGAGCACATCTGGGTGTTGATCGGCCCCGGGGCCACATCCGGCCCTTCGGCCGTCCCCAACCGGCCCACGTGAGGTCAGTGGTGATTCAGTGGAAATCAGACGTGAATAATTATAAATCATACATGCAGTTTTATTACAGAACTGAGTGCGATAAACAGACGATAGAGTTTTAACAAGTATTTAATTACTGAAGTCAGATTAGAATCCTTAATTGTTTGTTTTTAACGCCGTATCAGCACATTGAGGCTATTTATACTTGTTGTCTTTCCTTGGTATATTTGGGGCGTTTTATTAAAATGTGTTTCATACTGTGTTCATAAAGTGCAAACCAGTGTTGAGCAATTTTTGGTGAGATATGACTACATGTATATATGAATGTACCGTATATGTCCATTTATATGCATATATATACATCTATATATACCCCAACTAGGCATAACATTATGAGCACTGACAGGTGAAGTGAATAACACTGATTATCTCTTCATCACGGCACCTGTTAGTGGGGGGGATATATCAGGCAGCAAGTGAACGTTTTAACCTCAAAGTTGATGTTAGAAGAAGGAAAAATGGGCGAGCGTGAGGATCTGAGCGAGTTTGACGAGGGTTAAATTGTGATGGCTAGAGCATCTCCAAACCTGCAGCTTTTGTGGGGTCAGTATCTATCAAAAGTGGTCCAAGGAAGGAACAGTGGTAAACCGGCGACAGGGTCATGGGCGGCCAAGGCTCACTGATGCCCGTGGGGAGCGAAGGCTGGTCCGTGTGGTCCGATCCAACAGACGAGCTCCTGTAGCTCAAACTGCTGAAGAACTTAATGCTGGTTCTGATAGAAAGATGTCAGAATACACAGAGCATCACAGTTACAGGGCTGTTTTGGCAGCAAAAGGGGGACCAACACAATATTAGGATGATGATGATGATAGCTGGGATTTATTGCCACGTCAGCATGATTACGGCCATATAATGGTGACAATGTTTTTAGAGGGCGGGGTGCGGCTTGGTACTCCCATCATTTCCTTAATTACATAAGGTGTACTAGTTCGACGTGTGTTAAGTAATTATGTATTTTCCCTGGTGAGGTCTTATGGAAGAGATCTTTGATGTTGTCTGCACGGAAGTGTCGCTGTCAGGGTAGGGCATTCGATCAGTATGTGTTTAATTGTCAGGGTCTCGTTGCAGTTTTGACCGGTAGGGGGTTCGTCTCCTGTAAGTAGGTGTTTGTGCACACAATATTAGGATGGTGGTCATAATGTTATGCCTAATCTGTGTACATAATAATTCAACGTTTACATGCAGTGAAAGTTAACATTTTTAACATCATAAAGCAGGAATGTTGGCGCTTCCTTCTTGCTTTGTTGATGTTCTGAGTAAAAGTTGTGTGCAGCGGTAGCTCAGCAGTTAAAGTTCAGGACTAGTAACTGGAAGGTCACTGGTTCAAACCCCACATCTGCCAGGTTGCCACTGTTGGGCCCTTGAGCAAGGCCCTTAATCCTTATTAGCTTGCATTATATACAGTCTCAATTGTGAGTCACTTTGGATGAAGGCGTCTGCTAAATGCTGAAGATGCAGTTCCTGCTCATCCACGTGAAATTCAGCAGCGCATTACATTCTGCAAGAATAATTCATGCTCAGTATCGTGCCTGTAGAGGGTGTGTTTATTTATAACGTGGAATTTGACCGGAGTGCCTGAACGCTTGCATGAGCTTGTAAATAAACCCAAAAGTTCCAAAAGTACTAAAATAAAATCACTGTGTTGCATCATAACATGTCTGGTTTGGTTCTGATTTGAGCTCAGTCAGTCACTGCTTATATAAGAGGAGGCCTGGCTCGAGTACGGGCCTTCCCCATACTGTTTCCGCAAAGTTTGAAGCATATACTGTACACTGATCAGGGTCTCGGTCTGAGTGGATCCGGTTCAAATGCAGTAACACACTCCGGACAGGACGCCAATCATTCGAGAGGATGGAACTTGGTTCCCTCAGATGTGTAGACGCCTGACCAGCAGATAGCACCGGCGGGGATTCGAACCCTGGATCCCGCAGTAGTGAGCTAGAGTAATTATTCACTGCACCACCCACATTGTATACATTGTATACATTGTATACATTGTATACATTATATACATTATATACATTAGCAATGAATGTGGCCACAATGTCCATTATACGTGTTACATCATCTAGTGGTTAACGTACTGGACTAGTAATCAAAAGGTTGCTGGTTCAAGCCCCACCACTGCCAGGTTGTCACTGCTGGACCCTTGAGCAAGGCCCTTAACCCTCAAATGCTTAGATAATATACTGTCACAGTACTGTAAGTCACTTTGGATGAAAACGTCTGAATGCAAATGAAGCTATTGAGGGTCGAGAGCCTTGCTCAGGGGCCCAACAGTGCCCTTGGTGGTGATGGGGCTTGAACCTGCAACCTTCCAGCTGCTGAGCTACCGCATGGAGTCTTCAGGCGTCCTGAGGTGGCGTCTGTTATTAAAAACTAATAATATAATATAATAAAAATTAACAAATGTTCACCACCGCTGAGACACGGGTTCGAATCTCGGCTGTGCTATCTGCCCGTCGGGCATCTACACAGACATGTCTGGCCACGTCTGAAAGGGAAGGTGGCCGAAGTCCTGCGATGGATTGGCGGCTTGTCAACAGTGCACAGTTTGCAGGTGCAGGACCCACCGCAACCCTGACCAGGATGGATTAATATTTTTTGCTCAGGTGCCTAACATTGGCGATTTGGCAGTGAGGGGCTGGAACCAGCAACCTTCTGATTATGCCATTACTGCTACTGTTCTACTACTACTAATAAAATAAAGTATTTATTTTTATACCACTCCCTCCGTGCTGGTCAGGGTTGCGGTGCCATTTGGAAAGCCCCGAAGGGAGCATCCCTAATGTACTGATTTACTCAAAGTTGAATGGCAAATTCAGAGCAGCCAATCCACCTACTGCATGTTTTTAGTGCATTAAAATGAGTACGAGTATGCTGTGATGCTCACCTTGTCGGTCTGCAGACTGACCGCGGTCCCGTACCTGCAGTAGGTCACGAAGTGCTCGCAGTTATTCCACAGGAGGCTGTACTGCACGCGCCCCACGAGCCCCTCGGCCCGCTGCGCCACCTGCTCGGACGCTATGGCGCGCGCGTTCACGCGCCGGTCCAGCTCGTTGACGCGCAGCGCGGCCCCGTACGCGAAGTCCGTCACGGAGTCCACGCGCACGCTCGCGCGCCGGGTCACGCAGCCCAGGATGAGGCGCGCGTTAGTGACGGCGGGCGCGGGTGGCGCGCGCTCCCCGGTGAGCGCGGGCAGGATGTCGGGCATCAGGTGAGCCACGCGGTCCCGGCCCAGGTAAATCCCGCTGTGCACGAACAGCGTGCGCTCCACCTCCAGCACGTCCCCGCGCCTCAGAGCCGGGAGCGCGGGCACGGGGGCGGTGGCGACCTGAAGCGCGGCGCGCTCCCGCTTCCGTCGCCACGGCCACGCGCTTTTGAGCGCGCTCACGTTATAGAAGAGAAAGAGCTTGTGCAGCACGAGCAGCAGAGAGTCGTACATGATTCTGATCGGTGCCGGCGCGCGCGCGTCCGGGCGTTATATATATAGAGCGCGTGCGAGGCGGGGACTGAGCACGGAGCGATCTGATTGGTCGAATTCCTGTCAGGATTAACGCTAAAGATGTTGTCCAAACTAATCTGATACGCGTGTGTTTATACAGTAGAGAGCACCAGGAATAAGTGGACAGCACTTTAACACGTTATTTTAGAATTAATGAATTAATATTGTGCCTCCATAATGTCAGAAATTTGTACTTTATTCACACCAACATATAAAAAAGTTCAGCATTTAGCGGACGCTTTTATCCAAAGTGAATTACAGTACAGTGACAGTAAACTGTCTAAGCAATTGAGGGTTAAGGGCCTTGCTCGAGGGTCCAACAGTGACAACCTGGCAGTGGTGGTGCTTGAACCAGCGACCTTCTGATTACTAGTCCAGTACATTAACCTCTAAGCAGTTAAAGCAAACATACAGAAACTCCCTCCCTACACACACACTGACCAAAACTGACCAACACTGGACCACAGTAACCAAATCTGACCAACATTGAACCACAGTAACCAACACCAAACCATAATAACAAATACTGACCAACACTGAACCACAGTAACCAATACTGACCAACAGTGAACCAATGTAACCATGAATGAATCACAGTAATCAACACCGAACCATAATAACAAATACTGACCAACATTAAGCCACAATCAACCACTGGACCACAGTGACCAATACTCACCAACACTAAACCACAGTAACCAATACTCACCAACACTAAACCACAGTGACCAATACTCACCAACACTAAACCACAGTAACCAATACTGACCAACACTAAACCACAGTAACCAATACTCACCAACACTATACCACAGTAACACTAAACCACAGTAACCAATACTCACCAACACTAAACCAATACTCACCAACACTAAACCACAGTAACCAATACTGACCAACACTAAACCACGGTAACCAATACTCACCAACACTAAACCACAGTAACACTAAACCACAGTAACCAATACTCACCAACACTAAACCAATACTCACCAACACTAAACCACAGTAACCAATACTCACCAACACTAAAGCACAGTAACCAATACTCACCAACACTAAACCACAGTAACACTAAACCACAGTAACCAATACTGACCAACACTAAACCACAGTAACCAATACTCACCCAAACTAACCAATACTGGCAGACACTAAACCACAGTAAACAATACTGACTGACACTGAGGAACGCTAATCCACAATCAACCAACTGAAACAGACTGACCCACACTGACCAAAACTAAACCATGTTAACCAACACTAACCAACAGTGAACCATACTGAACAACACTAACTCACAGTGACCAACACTAACCAACACTAACTCACAGTGACCAACACTAACCAATACTAACCCACACTGAACCATACAGACCCACACTGAAACACACTGACCAATACTGAGTCACACTAACCCACAACCAACCACACTAAACAACACTGACCCACAACCAACCACACTAAACAACACTGACCCACAACCAACCACACTAAACAACACTGACCCACAATGACCACACTGAAACAGACTGACCAACACTGAACCACACCGACCCACAGGGATCCACACTGACCCACAGTGACCCTCAGTGACCACAGTGAGCCTCACTGGCAGAGATGGTAATAGACGCTGGGCGGGGGGTTAATAAGAGAGTGTACTCTGTTAATTACCTCAGACAAAAGCTCCCTGTGGGGTCATTACTGCCCCCCTTTATTCCCCTAATACCCCCTGTTCTTATCAGCAACTGCTAATGTGCATCAGAAAAGAAGCTTCAACATCGACCGCTTTACATCACAATTGATCGTAATCACCTGGACTCTGTGCTGGTCAGGGTCCAGGCCACTCACTGCCAAGAGCTTAGTAACTGGAACAAGTTTGTGAACCCTTGAAATCTTGAAATCTAGAAGTTTGGACAGGAAGGGAATATCGGATTGGGAATCACTTTGTTGCACCTGTGACATCACTGCATATAACCAAAAGTATGTGGACACCTGACCATGAGCATGTTCGGCATCCCACATGGCTAAAATAGACAGACAACTAGCCTATGTGATCTGTTAGTTATAATAACAGCCGCTCTTCTGAGAGGCTTCTCACAGGACTTTGAAGCATGTCTGTGGGAATTTGTGCGAATTCAGTCAAGAGAGCACTTGTATGGCTGGTCAAGAAAGCGTCACTTGATGTTCCGGTTCATTCCAGAGCTGTTGAGTAGTGCTGAGGTCAGGGCTCTGTGCAGGACACCGGAGTTTCTTCAAATTGAGCTTTTACTCATGTTGTTATAGAGTACTGACCCAATACTGACCCACACTGAACCACAGTAACCAATACTGACCAACACTGAACCGCACTAACCCACAGGAACCAACACTGAGCAACACTAACTCACAATCAACCAGCTGAAACACGCTGACCCACACTGACCAAAACTGAACCACTGTAATCAACAGTGACCGACAGTGAACCACACTGGACCACACTGACCCACACTGAAACACACTGACCCACACTGACCAACACTAAGTCACACTAACCCACAATCAACCACTCATGCACAGGGGTGGGAAAGGGCCTTCCCTAGACTGTTGCTGCAAAGTTGGAAGCATATAGAGTTGATTCCCTTTATATAATTAGATTATTACATCTGCTTAATTTGACTTATATGTGGTGTATATAGAAATATTGAAATATATCTAAATATGTCTGGGACTGTGGTGGCCAAGTGGGTAGAATTTTGGGTTATCAATCAAAAGCTTGGGAGTTCGAATACCAACTATTTAGCCACTCTTGGGCCCTTGAGCAAGGCCCTTAACCCTCTCTGCTCCAGGCGTGCCTGCACTCTGACCCCAGTTTCCAAACAAGCTGGGAGACGTATAGAAAGAATTTAATTGTACTGTACACGTGTATCTGTATATATACATAAATAAATTAGAGTATAGCGTGTTCCACCTTACATATTACAGCTCAGTGTAGGAATCCCTTATTGACCAGAGACAGGAACAATTCTTAACCATATTATATGTGAGATATTTGAAGACGACCAGTTTAGAGCCTCCTTAGAGATTCGGTGGCTCTTCGGCTTTTTTTTAAGGTTAAATTCGTGATCCAAACAAAGCAGTCGTTTCAACACCAGCCGCCCGGGCGTGTCTCTGAATTTTCAAACAGCGTGTTTCTCAAGGAGCCGCCGTTGTGTAACCAGGTCTGGTCTGGTGGTCTGGTGATTGTATATCCCAGGCTACACTGGATGAACTAAATGTCAGTAAATGAATCTCCTCGAGGGCTTTCACACTGGGCATTCCTTTAGAATCTGGTTCCTTGGCTAAAGAACAAGGTCGTAGGGAGGACAGGAGGAGTTCAGTGGACTGAGCTGACCGAGACCGCATTTTTGGCTTTTAATCGCTCTGAAGGTTCTTCTGCTGCTTTTCATAGCTTTAGTTGTGCCGATTACACTCGTTCTGGTTGAAGAAGAGATCCCAATATTTGTCCTGGTCAGGTTTGAGGCAGGTCTGGACACAAGCCAGGAACACCCTGGACAATCCATCCAATCCATCACAGGGCTTCAGCCATACTCTACCCCGGACATAGGCAATCATGAAGGTTAGGCGCCCTGGTCAGTTGATAGCATCGTTGAGATTTGAACTTATTAGCGTAATAGACCACTGTGCTTCCCCAGAGCAACTACGCCCCACTATAGGAGTTCAGAATCTTAGGCATGACCCGTGTTAAGTGGTTTAGGATGGAAGCAACATGGATCCCATTAGAAGAACGACTGCAATCTAGGCTCTCATACACTTATTAGTAAGTGTATGAGACGTTGCAATCCTACGGCAATTCAGTTAACAATCGCTTAGTCAAAATGTCCAAGATGTGGAAGTCTAAAGCAGCTCAAAACACGAAGCACGACTTGGGTAACTGGGTTTGGAAAACTAACAACCAATTCTGTGGAGACAGACGATGGGGTTAAAAACACGGACGAGTATTTTAGTATTTGAGACAGAACATGAAGCCTTGCACCGTCGTTGGATGTTCTAGGTTTAATTTTAGCATGTTACATAGAATGTGGGTTAACCTTGGAATGAAATAAGGAATTGTTGGGGAAGTGGGACCTTTGGTACTGGAACTGGTAGCATAGTTGTTAGCATGCAGGTTAACCTCCTGTAATGTAACCGAAGTACTTGGACTTGAAACTTTACTCCTGGACCTGGACCTGTTGGTCCCAACCCAAAACAGCTGAACTTGGAACTACTAAAACTTTTGATATCTCAACTGGAACTTCTAGTACCTGATCTGCAAGTCTTTGTACTTGAACAGAAAGCTTTATTACTACTGGATATGTTTCTTATTTTAGCTGTTTTTGTTTGGTTGTTTGTTTTTTTGATTAATCTAGTGTCCTGCATTAGTTCAGACTTGTTAACCCTGGTGTTTGGATGGAGATTAACACCGATACTGCTGATAACAGTTCATGTTCTGATTAAACTGAACATAATGAGCATTTCCGACGGTTTAATCCTCAGTTCGCCTCCACACTGAAGTGCAGCAGCGCTGCTGTTTCTTATCAGTTGTTTTTTGTGCTGCTGAAATCAGAGACCGCGCTGAGGCTTGAGAAACGGAGGACGTTCTGTTTGTACTTCAAGTTCACACCGGGTTCAGTGCTGTTATGGTTTAGAGGAAAAAAACGAGGTGATCGGTAGGTCAGGACCATTTTCTGTCTCTGGTTGTCCGTAAGCTATAACGATGGGTCAACCAGCGGCCAGGGGAACCAGCGCTAGCGTAAAGACCAGTGGAGTATGTTTACATACAGTGCCTTGCAAAAGTATTCAGCCCCCTTGAACTTTTCAACCTTTTGGCACATTTAAGGCTTCAAACATAACGATATGAAATTGTAATTTTTTGTGAAGAATCAACAACAAGTGGGACACAATCGTGAAGTGGAACGAAATTTATTGGATATTTTAAACTTTTTTTTAGAAATAAAAAACTAAAAAGTGGGGCGTGCAATATTATTCAGCCCCTTTACTTTCAGTGCAGCAAACTCACTCCAGAAGTTCAGTGAGGATCTCTGAATGATCCAATGTTGACCTAAATGACTGATGGTGATAAATAGAATCCACCTGTGTGTAATCAAGTCTCCGTATAAATGCACCTGCTCTGTGACAGTCTCAGAGTTCTGTTTAAAGCGCAGAGAGCATCATGAAGACCAAGGAACACACCAGGCAGGTCCGAGATACTGTTGTGGAGAAGTTTAAAGCCGGATTTGGATACAAAAAGATTTCCCAAGCTTTAAACATCTCAAGGAGCACTGTGCAAGCGATCATATTGAAATGGAAGGAGTATCAGACCACTGCAAATCTACCAAGACCCGGCCGTCCCTCTAAACTTTCAGCTCAAACAAGGAGAAGACTGATCAGAGATGCAGCCAAGAGGCCCATGATCACTCTGAATGAACTGCAGAGATCTACAGCTGAGGTGGGAGACTCTGTCCATAGGACAACAATCAGTCGTACACTGCACAAATCTGGCCTTTATGGAAGAGTGGCAAGAAGAAAGCCATTTCTCAAAGATATCTATAAAAAGTCACCTGGGAGACACACCAAGCATGTGGAAGAAGGTGCTCTGGTCAGATGAAACCAAAATCGAACTTTTTGGCCACAATGCAAAACGTTATGTTTGGCGTAAAAGCAACACAGCTCATCACCCTGAACACACCATCCCCACTGTCAAACATGGTGGTGGCAGCATCATGGTTTGGGCCTGCTTTTCTTCAGCAGGGACAGGGAAGATGGTTAAAATTGATGGGAAGATGGATGGAGCCAAATACAGGACCATTCTGGAAGAAAACCTGTTGCAGTCTGCAAAAGACCTGAGACTGGGACGGAGATTTATCTTCCAACAAGACAATGATCCAAAACATAAAGCAAAATCTACAATGGAATGGTTCACAAATAAACGTATCCAGGTGTTAGAATGGCCAAGTCAAAGTCCAGACCTGAATCCCATCGAGAATCTGTGGAAAGAGCTGAAAACTGCTGTTCACAAACGCTCTCCATCCAACCTCACTGAGCTCGAACTGTTTTGCAAGGAAGAATGGGCAAAAATTTCTGTCTCTCGATGTGCAAAACTGATAGAGACATACCCCAAGCGACTTGCAGCTGTAATCGCAGCAAAAGGTGGCGCTACAAAGTATTAACGCAAGGGGGCTGAATAATATTGCACGCCCCACTTTTCAGTTTTTTATTTCTAAAAAAAGTTTAAAATATCCAATAAATTTCGTTCCACTTCACGACTGTGTCCCGCTTGTTGTTGATTCTTCACAAAAAATTACAATTTCATATCGTTATGTTTGAAGCCTGAAATGTGGCAAAAGGTTGAAAAGTTCAAGGGGGCTGAATACTTTTGCAAGGCACTGTACATGCTATTACATTTACATACATTTACATACATAACTGCTCACTTTCTGATTTAGTTTATTTGAGGGAAGTGATCCGACAGCCACGTCCGTCCTGGAAAAAATAGTTTTATATCTGAGCCACGTATATCTGTGGCTTTACGACTCCACCGAACCACAGTGAGAGCCGTTATCTCCAATGTACCTGTATGTACACATGGATAACAATGTTTAAATTCAGAATGCTGAGTCGTGCAGCACCCACACTACCAGCTGCACCACCGTGCTAAATAATTAAATTGTAATACTGTAAGTATTTAAAAATAGAAAAGTGGGGAGGGGGCACTTTCTTAATTTCATGTATAAATCAGGCTGTTTGAGGTGAACGTGCTCGGTCAGAGTGACCACAACTTCTTTCCTTCAGGGTTTAAATAAACATTATTGATCCATGCCGGCTGGTTTTGTTTGTGTATTTGGCTCATTAGGTGGATTAAAAGTCGAGTTTCCCTTGGTGCCAAATGCAGAAGCATCTCTGCAGCACTCCAAAAATCAGGAGTGACCAGGGCGGCTGCTGTTGAGTAAAGCATGTAAAGGACTCGGGCAACTAAAAAAAAAAAGTTTATTTGGATTGATTATCCAAAATTTTATAAGAACAGCCAGCACTGTGTCTGGCAGAAAACAGGCACTTCGCTGGGTGATACCATCCTTACTGTGAAACATGGTGGTGGCAGCATCATGCTATTGGGGTGCTTCTAAGCAGCAGGGACAAGGAGACTGAAGACAGCAGGATGTGCCATGAAGAATGGGATAAACTGCACAAATCTAGGTGTACAAAGCGTGTACAGACACCGATCAGTCATAACGTTAAAACCACCACCTTGTTTCTACACTCACTGTCCATTTTATCAGCTCCACTTACCATATAGAAGCACTTTGTAGTTCTACAATTACTGACTGTAGTCCATCTATTTCTCCACATACTTTTTTAACCTGCTTTTACCCTGTTCTTCAATGGTCAGGACCACCACAGAGCAGGTATTATTTAGGTGGTGGATCATTCTCAGCACTGCAGTGACACTGACATGGTGGTGGTGTGTTAGTGTGTGTTGTGTTGGTATGAGTGGATCAGACACAGACAGAGCTTTTAAATACCGTGTCCACTCACTGTCCACTGTATTAGACACTCCTACCTAGTCGGTCCACCTTGTAGATGTAAACTCAGTGACGATCGCTCATCTATTGCTGCTGTTTGAGTCAGTCATCTTCTAGACCTTCATCAGTGGTCACAGGACGCTGCCCACGGGGCGCTGTTGGCTGGATATTTTTGGTTGCAGTGCTGAGAATGATCCACCACCTAAATAATACCTGCTCTGTGGGGGTCCTGTGGGGGTCCTGACCATTGAAGAACAGCATGAAAGGGGGTTAAAAGGCATGCAGAGAAACAGATGGACTACAGTCAGTAATTGTAGAACTACAAAGTGCTTCTATATGGTAAGTGGAGCTGATAAAATGGACAGTGAGTGTAGAAACAAGGAGGTGGTTTTAATGTTATGGCTGATCGGTGTATATATAGCAGGGGTGTCCAAACTACGGCCAACTGCGGCCCGCCATCCATTTTTAATTGGCCCGTATCAAAGTCTAAATATATAATGGACCACGGGCCCACACATAATATTTGTGCTTAACTGTGTTGTACTTCTTAGTTTAAACACTTGGTGGCGCCACATCCCATATTTCTCTTGTCTCTCCCTTCATACAGGACACTGAAGAGGGATCAGCACCCTAAGAAACAATCTGAGGCGGTCACTGAGAGAATGTCAACCTTTTTGTAAAAAATAAAATGAAAATCTACTAATGGAGAGCTGTGATGGAGGTTTTTTTTCTTCAAACACGTTAAATTATCAAACGTAATTTACCTGCATTTGATTGATTTTGCCAATATTCATGCATTAGAAGTGAGACATTATACAACAGTTAGTTACAATCTGATTGGTTGAGAAGCGTTCTAACCGTGCTGATATTGGTGATAACAGCGCGGCCTTTTCACACCACAATGGTATTACTCCGCTGACGCGTTGCCATTAACGACAAGACAAGCTTCATGCACATAAACGCGCACGCAGGCGATACAGACTTTTTTCCTGATCGCGCTTTAAATCTGTTATCTGATATACAATCTAGCGCACTGTGTAGGGAACATAAATCCGTGATCTGACACACAATCTAGTGCACTATGTAGGGAACATTAATGTGTTTGTAATGCGAACAGTTAGCTTAACAGCCCAGTTAGCAGCTCCTAAAAGTTGTGTTATCACCCATAATCCTTTGGTGTGTGTGCAAGTTTTTTTATTTCTTTTTTTCCTTCCGGAGGTTCTTACCTTCTTCTTCTTGTTGTTCTTACCTCCCTAAAATGAGTTTTTGCAACTTGGGTTTGTAGTGTTAAACTTTATATTCATTGTGGAACTACTTTTTGGCGGAAGGTATTGTCAATATTAAAGCATATTTGTTATGAAATTCAGGGCTTCTTTGATTTATTTTCTTTATTTATTTTGAATTACATCACGGCTGGGATAATCTACGGTACTCGCCTTCGGCTCGTGCATGCGACCAAATCACAGCCGTGATGTTATTCGCGATAACACACGACCTCAAGTGTTCTATTGCTTAAGTATACCTCAAGTCTAGTGAGTGGCCCAGTCCTTTGTATATTTTTCTGTATGTGGCCCTTAGGAAAAAAAGTTTGGACACCCCTGATATATAGTATAGTATTACTGTGCTGCCATCTGCAGGTCTGATAGGAAACAGCAACACATCTATATCACAAAGTTTCTAAGTATTTATCATGCAGGTCTGTACTGACCTCTGCTGGTTATAAAACATTCCTACCTGTACTGAGCTTCACCACCCAGATCACAACCCTGACACAGTTTCACCACCTGATCAAGTTACACAACCTAAATCGATTTTCATCTCACAGGTCAAGATCTATTAATAGGACCAGGTTCCTACATCAAGACCAGTTTGCTCCACAAGAAGAACAAGCAGAAGAACCTTTATTGTTGTTATACCTGCGTACAAAGAAATGTAGTGTGACTCTCTCCAATAATGATAGAAGATGAGGAAAAAGTATTTACTCTACATCTGGATATTTACAAAGCAAGAACCAGCACAACTGAAGAATGGATTGCAATAAGAATTAAAATAAATTATGGGTATGTGTGTATGAAGCGCCATCAAGACAAAATTCCACCAGCAAGCCCTTCTGACTGAGTTCCCCCACACAAAATGAGTTTCACTAACCAGATAGGATAAACTGCTCTGGATTTGGGCAGTTTATCCCACTCTTCATGACAGATCCTCTCAGATTGGACGTTGAACGTCTCTAACCTCTTACAGCTGTTTCATGGGCGTTAATCTGGGCTCATAGACTTTTAGATCACTTAAGTGTTGTTTTGGCTGTATTGTTTGGGTCACTGTCACTTTAAAAGATGAACTGTTGGCCCAGTCTGATTTTGTGTCCCCTATGGAGGACTTTTCTTTGAAGAATGTTCTTGTTTTTGGCTGCAGTCTCTATATGCTGCTGAGAAACATCCCATAGCATGATGCTACCATTACCATATTTCACTGTAGAGATTTAGAATTAGCCAGGTGAAGTTCGGTCCTGTTTTATTGCTTAATGTTCTGTCCTGGGAGCTTCATTTACATCTCATCAGACCAGAGAATCTTGCACTTATGAGTCTTTTACATGTACCTCAGACAGGGTGTATATACAGTGTATCACAAAAGTGAGTACACCCCTCACATTTCTGCAAATATTTCATTATATCTTTTCATGGGACAACACTATAGAAATAAAACTTGGATATAACTTAGAGTAGTCAGTGTACAACTTGTATAGCAGTGTAGATTTACTGTCTTCTGAAAATAACTCAACACACAGCCATTAATGTCTAAATGGCTGGCAACATAAGTGAGTACACCCCACAGTGAACATGTCCAAATTGTGCCCAAATGTGTCAATATTTTGTGTGACCACCATTATTATCCAGCACTGCCTTAACCCTCCTGGGCATGGAATTCACCAGAGCTGCACAGGTTGCTACTGGAATCCTCTTCCACTCCTCCATGATGACATCACGGAGCTGGTGGATGTTGAACACCTTGAACTCCTCCACCTTCCACTTGAGGATGCGCCACAGGTGCTCAATTGGGTTTAGTCCATCACCTTTACCTTCAGCTTCCTCAGCAAGGCAGTTGTCATCTTGGAGGTTGTGTTTGGGGTCGTTATCCTGTTGGAAAACTGCCATGAGGCCCAGTTTTCGAAGGGAGGGGATCATGCTCTGTTTCAGAATGTCACAGTACATGTTGAAATTCATGTTTCCCTCAATGAACTGCAGCTCCCCAGTGCCAGCAACACTCATGCAGCCCAAGACCATGATGCTACCACCACCATGCTTGACTGTAGGCAAGATACAGTTGTCTTGGTACTTCTCACCAGGGCGCCGCCACACATGCTGGACACCATCTGAGCCAAACAAGTTTATCTTGGTCTCGTCAGACCACAGGGCATTCCAGTAATCCATGTTCTTGGACTGCTTGTCTTCAGCAAACTGTTTGCGGGCTTTCTTGTGCGTCAGCTTCCTTCTGGGATGACGACCATGCAGACCGAGTTGATGCAGTGTGCGGCGTATGGTCTGAGCACTGACAGGCTGACCTCCCACATCTTCAACCTCTGCAGCAATGCTGGCAGCACTCATGTGTCTATTATTTAAAGCCAACCTCTGGATATGACGCCGAACACGTGGACTCAACTTCTTTGGTCGACCCTGGCGAAGCCTGTTCCGAGTGGAACCTGTCCTGGAAAACCGCTGTATGACCTTGGCCACCATGCTGTAGCTCAGTTTCAGGGTGTTAGCAATCTTCTTATAGCCCAGGCCATCTTTGTGGAGAGCAACAATTCTATTTCTCACATCCTCAGAGAGTTCTTTGCCATGAGGTGCCATGTTGAATATCCAGTGGCCAGTACGAGAGAATTGTACCCAAAACACCAAATTTAACAGCCCTGCTCCCCATTTACACCTGGGACCTTGACACATGACACCAGGGAGGGACAACGACACATTTTGGCACAATTTGGACATGTTCACTGTGGGGTGTACTCACTTATGTTGCCAGCTATTTAGACATTAATGGCTGTGTGTTGAGTTATTTTCAGAAGACAGTAAATCTACACTGCTATACAAGCTGTACACTGACTACTCTAAGTTATATCCAAGTTTCATGTCTATAGTGTTGTCCAATGAAAAGATATAATCAAATATTTGCAGAAATGTGAGGGGTGTACTCACTTTTGTGATACACTGTATGTATGTATGTATGTATGTATAGATCTGATATCTGCCCAACCCTTGTACTTAACAAAAAAACAGATCCATAGCCGCTCAGGTGGCGAGCTGCTCAGGTGGTGCAGTGGTAAAATACGCTAGCACATCAGAGCTGGGATTTCGAATACATCATATCGAATCTCAGCTCTGCCATCCGGCTGGACTGGGTGGCTACATGAACGATCGGCTGTTGTTCACAGGGTGTAATAAGCCGGACCAGGGTTCCTCATAACTGATGCAATTACGACCTCTGCTGGCTGATTGATGGCGCCTGCGCAGAGGCTGACACAAGGCACACAAGGCTGATCTGCATATGAACTCGCCTCGTGCAGGTGAAAAGATGCAGTCGGTACTGAGCACGTGTCGGAGGGGGCGTGTGTCAGTTGCGAAGCTCCTCAGTCAGCAGTGGAGGGTTGTATCGGTTGAGGTGAAGTGTTACACAATCAGGGTAATTGGATACAATTAGATTAGGGGGGAAAATTGGGGGGGATTGGAGAAAAAGAGAAAAAAAAAACATGAAGCTCTAAAGAAACATTTCTCTTGTGTTACTGGTTATGAAGGCAGTTTGGTACTCAGTAGTGAGTTTTGTAACTGAGGACAGAAGTTGCTATTCTATACTGTATGCTTCCATACCGAGATACTACTTCACTACGACCTATTTCTTCACCACACTGCCCTTTACAGGACCTACAATACTTTTATATTTTGTTTTCCTGCTGGATGTTATTTAATATTGCCGCCACAACAGTGACACCTACACCTACTGTCTGGCTGCATGTGCACCAGGAGCATCGTCTTCAGTTTGTTTTAAAGCTCTCGTCATGAATCCAGCAGTGCTACAAGGAAACCAAGGACATGACAGAATTATAAAACAGCCTTAAACAGCTTAGTTTTTTTATGTACTGATTAAATAATGGTACTTTTAAATACTGCAGCTGTAAGTTTTAGTGCAGTGATTGAGCAAAGCCACAGAACCCATCATTACCAGTAAAATGAACCGTAACAGATGATTCAGTGCTGTTACACATTCCACTTCATCACTGTGTGTGTGTGTGTGTGTGTGTGTGTGTGGGTGTGGGTGTGGGTGTTTGCTTGTGTGTTTGGGGCAGAGGCCAAATTTTTAAAGAGGTAATAATTAACTGGATTAGAGGTTTAAATGCACTTTAAAGTACTGCAGTTTGTACTTCAGTTCACTTTTATTTAAATTTGATTTTTAATATTAATCAGTTGGGTTTTATTCATTATATTATGTAAATATTTCATTTAATAAACGTAAAATATTCACACAATTTTTCTAATAATAATAATAATAAGTGCTTCTGTGTAAAAAGCTTTTATTTCTTTTTATACTACAAATATTTCTTGCCATTCTATTTTGTTAGCTCTCACTTGCTAGTTTTGTTGTTGTTGTTGTTGTGTTCCTTTTTGCTCTAAATTAGCATTAATCAAGTTAGCCTTTTCACCCTAGGCTAGTTTTTGCATTCTAGTTTATCTACTAGATTAACCTTTACTCACTAGCTTAACTTTTATTTGGTAGGTTTGCCTTGACTGGTTGGTATTTACTAGGTGGGTTTTTACTTACTAGGTTCGTCTTTATTTTAGCTTAGCTTTTACGCTCCAGGATTGCTTTCACTTATTAGATTTGCTTTCACTCTTTAGGTTAGCTTTCGCTAGGTTTGTTTTTACTTTGGTTTAGCTTTTACTTATTAGGTTATACCAGGGATCTTCAAAAAGTTTCCTCACTTTTATATTGTGGTTATAAGAGGTGATGGTGGGTGGAGGAGTAATTGGTCGTGTCTGAGAGACTGAGAGACGCTTATAATCTGGATTTAGCTCCATCTGATTTCCAACTTTTTGGACGCTCATAGAAGCTTTAAGGGGAAGAAGATTTTCATGTGATGATGATGTGAAAGCAGCGCTGTATCAGTGGCTACGAGCTCATCCGGAAACATTTTTTTGCTGGTGGCATAAAAAAGTTGGTACGATGCTGGAAAAATGCATCAGAAGGCGAACATGTAGAAAAATGACGTTTTTAGTGTTTGAAATTCTTAATAAATCAAGTTTATTAGAGTATAGAGTAATACTGTATGAGCCTTGAGAAGTCAGTGGCGTTTCTCTTTTGCATGGCAGAACTCTAACTTCTATATGTTTATAGAAGCAGTGACAACATCTCCAAGCCCATGTGGTTATTTACATTACAGAATGCAGTGCTGACCGTGGGATTCAAGTCGATGTTTAGTCATTTTTGCGCTTCGATTTCTCTGGATTTTGACATTTTAAAATTCCTTGCAGTTGTGCAGTAAGAAATGATGTACTGTACTTTATTTGTTGGACTATTTGCTCACTCAGTTTTTTGCAGTGGGTAGCAGTGGCACCTCACAGCAAGAAGGTCCTGGTTCGATTCCCATTTCCTTTCTGTGTTTGCATGTTCTCCTCATGTCTGTGTGGGTTTCCTCGGGGAGCTCCAGTTTCCTCCCACAGTCCAAAGACGTGCAAGTGAGGTGAATCAGAGATACAAAATTGTCCATATTGTTTGATATTAAATTTAAACTGATGAATCTTGTGTAATGAGTAACTACTGTTCCTGTCATGAATGGAACCACAGTGTAAAACATGACGTTAAAATCCTAATAAATAAATAAATCACTGAGTTTTTTGCAAACTAAACCCTCAAGCTTCTTTCACACCCAGTCATGACAGCGTTATGTGTTATTTGCTTGTGTCTTATATAATTACATGATTTTAATTTTATTCTAAGCATAAAATTAGGACTTCACATACACTCACTAAATATAACATAGCTGGTGAGGTAAGATATGAGATGGCACGTTTAGATTTTGATGTCAGTGTGCTGAGTGTACTGGTGTACAGAGGTTAATATTTGGTGCGGATGATGGTAAGTGCTGTGAGTCAGTAAATGTTCTTTTCTGTTTGTGATGAACGTTTTTGTTTGTTCAGAGTCGTTTTATCTCTGTTTCGCCAGGACCTTGATCAGATAAATATCCAGCAAACCCCTGGAGCCCTCACAACCTGAGCGAGCACGATCAGTGCACCAGCAACCATGAGAGCTTTACTACCCAGCGTCGCCTCTGTACTGCTACTGCTAATGCTAACATCGGCGGTAAGATAGAAAATAATCTTTTAATGATTAAACATGATGAGAATGTTTTAATAATAAATTCTGAATAAACTGAACTGACTGATTCATGTTGTTCTACAGCAAAGAGGAGATTTCTCTGTAAACCCGGATCAGTGTAACAAAAACGATGGATTCGTAAGTAATGAAATAAAAAGCTTTTTTTGATTTGAGTGTTTATTAGCAGTTATAGTGGTTTGCTTCTTCGGTATATAAATAATTAACACTTTTTTGTTGCAGTATTAGTATTTACTTATTTACTATAAATTAAATAAGTTTTTAAATGTTTAACAGTGCTTTAATTGTGAAATACTGCAATAAAATATTATGATTAATAAGAACAAATATATATATTTATATATATATATATATATAAATATATACATATTATATATATAGAAAAGGAGTGGCGTTGAGTTTAAAAGACGTCGAGTTTCAAGATATTTTTTCCCATAAGGATGTTTGGGAAACCTGTTAATGCGTCCATGGTCCTGTAGAACTGCGTATATTTTAGGCTCATGTACAATAATGGGGTTGTTTTTGACACTTATACACTGAAAATAACACAAATATAATATACACACACTGAAATACAATTAAAAACAATCAAAAATACAATACAAATTCAGTGGTGCTCTTGACCAGCCTTGACCAGCCTTTACCCAGACATGGTTTGCTATGCCAAGGGAGTGGGCAACCCTGTCCAGGGTATCCATACCTTTCATTTAATAATTAAAATAAAATACAATAAAATGATTTTACATTTTTTTTACTTTTAGTAATTTAGTTAAAATGAGCAGAAAAGGCCAGATTTTTTTTTGCTCAGTAAAATAAATTGTACTCATTTGTTACGTCTTTATTAAATGAAATGTTCTTACCATGTCTGTAGATTTATTTTGAGGTGCAGTAGGAACGTTTTATTTAAATATTAAAAGGTCTAAATGTCTTTGTAGTGTTTTAAGCAATTTCCTAACAATAACTAAAAATATTCTTAATAAAAACATTTATATAAACATTATTTATATTATTTATAAAATTATTATATAAATATTAAATATTATATCATTTTAAAAATATTGTATAAATATTAAAATAGCAATATCAATTTCCTCCTTTTAACTTATTTCTCCATTTACGAATATTAACAAATATAACAGATTAATTAAATAAAAATAAAATACCTAAAATAAATAATAAAGCACACACAGTTGGTAGCAAAAGCCTGAAACCATCAGTGAAAATGTTTCTATTTAATTCATTAATACATTCATTCATTGTCTGTTATACCACCGCTTTATCCTGGTCAGGGTCGCGGTGGGTCTGATTAGTTGGGTGAAAGGCAGGTAACACCCCGGAGAGGTCACCCGTCCATCACAGGACACACACTCACACATGTAGTGACTTTACCGTCCTGACCGGGGTGTGTTACTGCATCACGTCCAGTAATTCTGGGAGAACTGGACCCTGACCAGGATAAAGAGGTGTGAAAAACTAAACAAAAATGATCTGCCATGTGAAGTCGTTGTGATTTGTGTATTTTAGGGGCAGTACTGTCCCACCACGTGTGGTGTAGCAGATTATCTCCATAATTACAAGCCGGGCGTGATGAACGACCTGAGGTACATGGACGAGCTTCTGCAGGAGATCAACAACCTCACCAAGGGCGCCCAGGATAAAGTGGTGTACCTGAAGGACACGGAGAAACAAACGCTCAAGTCCTCACCAGGTAGAGCCGCCTGTTGATTAATAATCTTAAATAATTTTATCTATTATCTATTATGCAGTAACAGGGACATTAGAAAGGGGGCAAATATTTTTGACACCACAGTAAACGAGGTTCTTCAACAGTTTAGCATAACAGACACATTCAAGACTTTTCAGTTTCTAAAGGAACAAAGTTATCCTACACCCATATCACTTTTGTTTAAAGCAGTGGTAGTTTAGGTGGTGGTGAGACTAGAACCAGCGACCCTCCGATAACTAGTCCAGTACCTGAGAGACCCCACCCCTAGCAGGTGAAAAGAAGCGACCGGCAGCTATGCCCTCTGGAATGAACCGGAGCATCAGTTGAGGCTTTCTCGACCAACATACGAATGGGCACAAATCCCCACAGTCTTGTGAGAAGCCCACACAGAGGTGTTACTGTTTGTTTTTTAAATGGGACATCCAGCAAGCTCATGGTCAGGTCACATCTAGACTGGGTGAAAAAAGGGGGGAAACTAACAGACTAGTTGTCACTGTTGGGCCCCTGAGCAAGGCCCTTAACCCTCAATTGCTTGCATTGTATCCAGGCGTACAATCATACGTCACTTAGGATAAAAGAGTCGAATAATAGAGTAGAAATAATTTTGTCCAAGCTGTTGTATGAGGGTCCTTCAAAAAGTTTCAGCACTTTTTTAAACTCTATTTATTAAGAATTTTAAAAACAAACGCCATCACTTTTCTACATCGTCACCTTCTGATGCATTTTTCCAGCGTCGTACCGACTTTTTAATGCCGTCAGCACAAAATGTTTTTGGTTGAGCTCGTAGCCACTGATGCAGCGCTTTCACATCATCATCACATGAAAATCTTCTTCCCCTTAAAGCTTCTTTGAGCGTCCAAAAATGTGGAAATCAGATGGAGCTAAATCCGGACTATAAGCGCCTCTCGGTGTCTCAGACACGACCGATTACTCCTCCTCCTCCTCCTCCCACCCTCACCGCTTATAACCACAATATACAAGTGAGGAAACTTTTTGAAGATCCCTCGGATGATGGAGGACGCTTGTGTTCCAACACTTTTGGGAGCGAATGGTGGTTTATTTTATTTGAATAGACTGTGACAACACCATTATTTTCGCCTCGTCTGTACATCAGTCTAATAGCTACATTTCAGTCTCTGTAATAAGACCAGAGTACAAACGTACAGATTTCTGCTACACGCCGGCTGAAGTGACCCAAGTTTTATGGTTTGGTTCTGTTTCTGCTTTGTGTACAGACACGTACATCCAGAAATCATCCAGCATGCTGGACGACGCGCTCCGCTTCGAGAAAAGCATCGTCAGCCAGCAAGAACAAATCTAGTAAGTATTGGGAATAGAAATCCTTTATTTGCATATTTATTTATGCTATTAAAATAGAGTGACAGCGCCCAGGTGGCACAGCGGGATGACCCACTAGCACACCAGCACCGAGATTCTGAACTCCTCGGTTCGAAACTCTGCTCTGCCACCGGTCAGCTGGGCGCCATCTAGCTGGCATAATTGGCAGTGCTTGCAGCGGACACTAATTGGCAACTCTGTGGATTCCTCCTGTGTGTGTTTACAGCGAGTTACAGCAGATGTTAGCGGCTAATGAGAAGCGCATGCTGGATCTGAAGCAGTTGTCGTTTCAGCTGGAGCAGAAATGTAAAGCATCATGTAAAGACACGGTGGAGATACAAACCACCACCGGCAAAGGTACAAATCAAACTCTGTTAGCTTTTATTAGCTTTTATATACTTTAATTATTTTTATTTTCACAATTCTGCAGGCTTGTGTGTGTGTGTGTGTGTGCAAAAGTAGGTTAAAAAAAAGGTAACATACTGTATTTACACCTTAAACTCATTGTACAGCATTTAAAAACAAAAACAGAAATTAAAACAAATATTATTCAGACATTTAAATAAAAAATGTAGACGTGAAGTTGAAAAAAAATGTATCATTATTTTATTATTAATTATTTATTATTGTTAATATGAATATTTATAAATAGTATCACCATTATTATTAATTATTATAATTATTGCTTTATTCATAATTATTGTTATTATCAATATTATTATTTTTATTAATATTATTATTTATTTTTATTATTAGTTATTATTAGTTATTGTTGTTGTTATTAGTGTTTTATTAATTATTATTAATATGACTTATTAATTATATTATTTTTAATGTTAATTATTATCATAATTTTATTTATTATTAGTTATATTATTATTAATATTATTATTAATATTATCATTATTATTATTATTACTATTATTGTCAATATTATTATTATTATCATTATTATTATCATTATCATTATTATTATTATTATTAATAATAATATTATTATTATCAATATTATTATTATTATTACTATTATTATTATCATTATTATTATTGTTATTATTATTAATAATAATGTTATTATTATCAATATTATTATTATTACTATTATTATTGTCATTATTATTATTGTTATTATTATTAATATCATTATTATTATCATTATCATTATTATTATTATTATTAATAATATTATTATTATCAATATTATTATTATTATTACTATTATTATTATCATTATTATTATTGTTATTATTATTATTAATAATATTATTATTATCAATATTATTATTATTACTATTATTATTGTCATTATTATTATTGTTATTATTATTATTATTATTACATCATGTCTTAATACCAAAACATTTATAGTGTTAGGAAAAGCTAAAACAGCTGATGTGGTTAAAAGGTAGAAATTCTGAAAATAAATATATTACCGTTTATAAAGATTTCTGTAGTAAATAACTGATAAATAACTGGTGTACTATAGTTCCATGATGACGTGACTGTGATGATCTGTGTTGATCAGATTGTCAGGATATTGCTAATAAAGGAGCTAAAGTGAGTGGATTGTACTACGTGAAACCTGCCCGAGCCACCTCAGCTTTCCTCGTCTACTGTGAGATCGACACATTCGGTCGTGGATGGACGGTGCTGCAGAGGGTACGAACACATTCCCTTCTCTAAAGTCCAGTTTAACGAGAGCTGGTGGAGCGGTCAGGGCTTTTGTGTAGCTCCACTCATGCTGTAGGGATTATTATGTGTGAACAGATCAGAAGGTCTCAGTATGTTTCTATTCTGAAGACTAATTAAAGTCTGTCATGATCACAATTCTACACAAACACTGACCAAAAATAATGGAAAAATATGATTTACACAACATTATAGTTACATAGGAAAATTTAGATACTAAAATTGCCTTAGTGGTAAGTGTGTGTGTGTGTGTGTGTGTGTGTGTGTGTGTCTGTGTGTGTGTTTGTTGTGATGTGACTGTGCTGTTGTGCTGTGATGGACTGGCGACCTGTTCAGGGTGTTTTCTGCCTTTTGCCTAATGAATTAGACCCACCGTGACCCTGACCAGGTGGTAAAACAGACAAAGAATGACTGAATGATTGAATGACTGAATGAATGAATGAATGAATGAATGAATGAGGTTGTTTGGAAGTCCAGGAACAACAGTGAAGAAATACTGCATTTAGATCAATACAAGAATCAATACTGACATTTAACACTGTGGCCACTTTTCTCTGAGGCAACAAACAGTAACAGATTAAAAATAAATGAGAGTAAAACTGGATTCTATTTACGGGACTCTTAGACCAGCTCTCTTTTATAAACGGAAAATAACGAGGTAGAGAAAATCCAGAAGCGTGTGATGAAGCTCAGTAAACTCACGCCGGTTTGTGTTTTGTAGAGACGTGACGGCAGCGTGAACTTCAACAGGAACTGGATCCCATATAAGCAAGGATTCGGGTACCTCTCACCTGACGACTCCACCGAATTCTGGCTGGGGAATGAGAAGATCCACCTGCTCTCGGTCCAGTCCTCAATCCCTTACGTGCTCCGGATTGAGATGGTGGACTGGGAGGGCGTCAAAAAGTGAGGAACTGGATTACAGTAATAATATTTTGGGGTTGATTTATTAAGACAAGTGGCCAACCAAAGTTTTATTAAATAATCATTAATCTGTTACGTTTTGTCAAAATAACATTTCAAGGGCCGCTCAGGTGGCGCAGCGGTAAAAACACGCGCTGGAACCAGAGCTGGGATCTCGAATACATCGTATCGAATCTCATCTCAGCTCTGCCTGCCGGCTGAGGGTGAGCGGCCACATTACCAACGATTGGCCTGTTGTTCAGATATGGGCGGGACTAAGCCGGATGGGGTCTTTCTCTCATGACTGGTGCAATTACGACCTCTGCTGGCTGATTGATGGCGCCTGCACAGAGATGAGAAAAGAGTGCTCTCAGGGTGTGTCTCTCCGTACACAACGCTGAGCTGCACTGCACTCGTCAAAGTGTAGGTGATAAGATGTATACGGCTGCTGCCCACGTGTCGGAGGGGGCGTGGGTTAGCTTCGTTCTCCTCAATCAGAGCAGGGATCGGCACTGGTGGAGAGGAAGCATGACGCAATCGGGCAATTGGACGCGCTAAACAGGGAGAAAAAGGGGAGAAAATGTATAAAGAAAATATAGAATTATATTTAAAAAAATAATAAATAAATAAATAACATTTCAAAACAATTTCAGGGTAAAATACTGATAGTGATTTTCTTTCCGCTGCTCCCATTAGGGGGATATTTGATTTGGCACAGTTTTTATGCAGGATGTCCTTCCGGACACAGCCCTCCTATTTATCCAGGCTTGGGACCTGCACTTGGGGTGCACTGATATGATACGTGTCCCCCAAAATGTTTTTTTGTATTTGTGAGCCTGGGCCAGGATTCGAACCCTCGAAACTCAGGTACTGCTGTTACCTGGAACATGCCGGTTCACTGAAACATTTTAATGTTAATTGTTAGTTACAATTTTCACCCCTGGTAACGTGGTCAGGGTCACGGTGGGTCTCAAGGTAGGAATATCCTGGACATGGCGACAATCCATCATAGGGCTTTAGCTACAACAACTCCCCCCTCCCCCAGACCTATTCATTCATGTCTGTGTAGATGCCCAATTGGAGGATAGCACCGCTGAGATTTGAACCCGGATCGCCTTGCAATGGTTGGCTAGTATAATAGAGAGCTGCGTTTACATTTACACTTACTTTTATCCAAAGAGACGTGCAGTATTGTGACAGATCATTGTCTAAGCAATTGAGGGTTAAGGGCCTAACAGTGGAAACCTGGCAATGATGGGGCTCAAACCAGTGACTTTTGGATTACTAGTCCAGCACTGGGCTACAACTGTGCCACATGAGCACTAAAAAATAAATACTACAGACATTATAACATATAAAGTTCATAAAAGTCTGGCCTTAGTTGCTTGGTGTCTAATTCAGGGTGTGTTCCCGATGTGGTTAGTTTTCTATGATCATCTGCCACCTTGACCAGGAGAAAGTACTCACTGTAGATGCTGGAATGAAGGAATGATCCTGGGGTGCAAATAATTACAAAATTCTCTGTATATGCTGTGGTGGTCCTCCCTTAGCGTTCATGATGTGTTTTTTTATTCAGTACACATCACTGATCAATATTTCTGGTTCTTTTTTGTACCTACAGACACGCCGACTACGCCATGTTCAAAGTGGGTCCGGAGGCCGACCAGTACCGCCTGACCTACGCGTACTATTTCGGAGGAGAAGCCGGCGACTCCTTCGAGGGCTTCGACTTCGGCGATGACGCCAGTGACAAATTCCTCACGTCTCACAACGGCATGCAGTTCAGCACGTCCGACAGAGACAACGATAAGTTCGACGGGAACTGCGCTAAGCAGGACGGGTCCGGGTGGTGGATGAACCGGTGCCACGCTGCCCATCTGAACGGGAAATATTACGCCGGTGAGACGTCGTGATCTGTCCGCTTTGAAGTCCTTGTTGTCTGATGTATTTTGGTTGAAGTCATTTTCACCTGACGCCTTTTAGTTCGAGTGTAACGGGTTTACCTGCCGCGGAGATCAGAAAGGGGAAGTATTTACAGGATAGTGCCTATCTGCCATGCCATTGAGGTGCTCCATTTGGAAGTACCTCTATCTAGTCACAGTTTCTTTCTCATAGTGATGCAAGATACCAGTTGGCAACCTGATTTTGTCTTAAATTTATAATGCCAGACTTGATCTGGTCCGTGGTGTAGATTCGCCCCAGATGTCAGACTTTTCCCAAGCCAGCCCTATCTTTGGATCCCTATCTGTCCTGCTCATTATACAGCCGTCCTTCTGCGTATCCCAGTTTCCTCTTTTTACTCTTTATTTCCAAGAACTTGGTCATTTCTGGCTGATGAACTTTCTCCGTCGTGGGCTGAGGATGTTTTGCGCCTTTCTTCAGATACTTTCGTTGTTTCCGTTATTTTGGCCACCTCTTTCTTTTCCTCTCGCCCCTTTTGTTTGTCGCTTTAGCCACAGAATTGTTCTACCTTAATTAATCATACTGTAAAGTGGGTTCAGTATCAAATCTTGCATACGGGGCTACAGGTTGACCTGAAAGCCATTTTAACCCATGCCAGGGCAGCAATTCATCGCAGGGCTTCGTGTCTGTGGGGGTGCCAGATGACCGGTAGCACCACTGAGATTTGAGCCTGGATTTCCCAGCAATGTTTGGCAAGCGTGCTAAACCTTTGCCCCACTTAATAATCTAAAGAGAAATAAAAATGACAGAAATCATAATAAGTAAAGTTTATGAAGGTCCGGCCCTAGTCGATTTTTAAATATTTGACTGGTGTGTCATTCGGTGTGTGTTGCTGCTTTGGCTAGCTTTTCCAGGATCATCTGCCACCTTGACCAGGAGAAAGTACCTATTTAGCATGTCTATATTCCATTTTAGTTAGTAGTTTTGTCCAAAGCTATTTTGCCTAAAGACTTTTGGTGTGAGGTTGATTTGCCTCATATTCTAACTTGCTGATTTTTTGCCCCTCACAGGTGGCAAGTACACCAAGAAGGACGCCGGTGAGCACGGCTTCGACAACGGCATCATCTGGGCTACGTGGCACAGCCGCTGGTACTCGCTGAAGCAGACCACCATGAAGATCATACCCATCAACAGGATTAACGCAGGGGGGCAGCAGGGGGGTATCGAACAGCTGGGAAAAGGAGACTTTCCAACACGCTAAATATCAGGTTTAGTTTACTATAAAGCACCGGATCACCATAAACCATAAAGCCAGCAGAGTTCTTCTGTTAATACTAGTATTGTCATATACATACATACATACACTTATCATTTTGGATTTACCTGTTCAAACTGGGCCAAACAAAACAGTCTGTTAGCAAGTGAGAACTTTATGAATATAATAATGATATAATTAATAAACCACTTTTTAAAAAATGTGTTTTTGTCCAATTATCTTCATGTTATATTTCTAAATATTAAAAAACAAGTACATTTTTACTTAATTTGACACATTTGCTTATTTTCCACTTTCATCTTTACTTGCTAACTCATCATATATAAATTTTAGTCACATCATATTCACAAAAAGAAAGACATTTCCATTCTAGGATTCCTTTTACAGTTCACCGCAGTCCCGGTGGACTCTGGTTCCTCGGTGACGGTTGATAAATATTTTCTCTTCCTGCACAGACTTTGTATCTTCATTGATTGCACGAGTCGATGTCTGAACTGTTGAGTTTGCTCAGTTAAACAAGCCTGTCTGATTGAGTCAATAAATTCCTTCAACGTTTTTAAAATGAACAACTTGTGCACGTTTTTACTGCAACACGGCGACAACACTGTGTATCTGCTTAAGCTGCACTAAATGACCAAAACTATGTGGACACTTCACCCTGAGCTTTTTAGATAACCTATTTAAAACCATGGCCATTAATATAAAGTGTTGACATACACTGATCAGCCATAACATTAAAACCACCTCCTTGTTTGTACACTCACTGTCCATTTGATCAGCTCCACTTACCATATAGAAGCACTTTGTAGTTCTACAATTACTGACTGTAGACTGTGCTGATCTTCAATGGTCAGGACCCCCATAGGACCACCACAGAGCAGGTATTATTTAGGTGGTGGATCATTCTCAGCACTGCAGTGACACTGACATGGTGGTGGTGTGTTAGTGTGTGTTGTGCTGGTATGAGTGGATCAGACACAGCAGCGCTGCTGGAGTTTTTAAACGCCTCACTGTCACTGCTGGACTGAGAATCATCCACCAACCAAAAATATCCAGCCAACAGCGCCCCGTGGTCCTGTGACCACTGATGAAGGTCTAGAAGATGACCGACTCAAACAGCAGCAATAGATGAGCGATCGTCTCTGACTTTACATCTACAAGGTGGACCAACTAGGTAGGAGTGTCTAATAGAGTAGACAGTGAGTGGACACGGTGTTTAAAAACTCCAGCAGCGCTGCTGTGTCTGATCTACTCATACTAGCACAACACACACTAACACACCACCACCATGTCAGTGTCACTGCAGTATTTAAAGAAACAGATGGACTACAGTCAGTAATTGTAGAACTACAAAGTGCTTCTATATGGTAAGTGGAGCTGATAAAATGGACAGTGAGTGTAGAAACAAGGAGGTGGTTTTAATGTTATGGCTGATCAGTGTATATAGCTTTCACTTATCTGGAACTGCTTTCCACAAGTTTTGGAGTGTGTCTGTAGGAACTTGTGACCAGTCTAAAGATCATTTGTGAGGCCAGGGGCTGATGTTGGATGAGAAGGACTAACTTGGTACACTTTAACTGATCCTGAATGTGTTTAACAGGGTTCATATATATTTACTCAATGATTACAGGGGTTTCCATGTGTGTTACCCAGGATGAATCTTGAGTACAAATGTATGTAGAATCTAATTAAGGCATTTTATGTTTTCATTAATTATTTCCTTCTATTTGCATCAATTTACTGTTCATGATAAAACATGAAAAACTAATTAAATAAATTTATTAAGCCTTTTGGCCAACTAACCAATCTTTAAAAATATGGCATTAAATAGTATCTTCCTGTACTTGAAGGATTATTAATCCTTAATTTCCTTCAGGATTAATAAAGTATCTATCTATCTATATCTATCTATCTATCTATCTATCTATCTATCTATCTATCTATCTATCTATCTATCTAATCTATCTATCTATCTATCTATCTATCTATCTATCTATCTATCTATCTATCTATCTATCTATCTATCTATCCATCTATCCATCCATCCATCCATCCATCCAGCCATCCAGCCATCTATCTATCGATCGGCATACCAGTCCTATGTGGGTGTATTTATTTGCGTCTGTGTATTTAACCCTGACCAGCAAGCACTGTGGGTCAATACTACCAGGACTTGGACCTGCTGATCGATCAATACAGACTGAGTCAGCACAAAGATACATGCACAGTCGTGGTTACAGCTGCTGATTTCTCTGTGAACATATGAACTACATTACAATCACATTACTGCAGAAAAGTCCTGGAAGCTCTTTACACAATTCAGAAAGCAGATAACATTGGGAACGTCACCTAATGCAAGTAACGCAAGGAATTTAAGTTTTGTTGGGTCAAAGACGTTTATTTATTGATTTATATAAGATTTTAACATCATGTTTTACACACTTTGGTTACATTCATGACAGGACAGATAGTTACTGGTTACACAAGATTCATCAGAATGCAAACTCCACACAGAAAGGACCCAGACCACCCCACCTGGGAATCGAACCCATGAGCCTTTTGCTGTGAGGCGACAGTGCTACCCACTGGGTCACGGAGGTGTTATGGTGGGATTGCAAATGTCCCAAAAATGAAACATTCTAAATAGATTTTTAAATGTGTATCTTATTTAATGTCATTTATGTCTCTATTTACTTTTTACTTTTGTTAGTTGCACTAATCATACTAATTCATTCGTTTATGAAAGCTCTACAGATTGAACTGTGTCGACTCTCCGATTTCTTTCATTGCACATAGTTAACTTGATTCCAAATTGAGTCGACACAATCGAATCGACTCGACACGATCCGAATTCCCCACACTCTTGAACACTATAGCAACGTTTAAAAATATGACCTGTGTATTTAAAAAAATGGACATAAAAAGAGGACATGGCTATTTTTTTTCCCTGTGGAAGCCACTTTGCTTATTGTTTAGTATCTTGTACGGGCTGTTTGAGTCCTGAATTTTCGTAGTCGACTCCGATTCTGAATCAATGTCGTTTGAAACGATTTTCAAGCATCAGCAGAGGCAAAGGAAAGCCAGATTGAGTCACTATTTTACTTTTCACTTTTGTTATTTGCACTAATAATACTAATTTATTCGTTTATAAAAGCTCTACTACAGAATGAACTGAGCCGATTCTCTAAATTCGTCCAACGCACATAGAATCAACTTGATTTCAAACTGAGTTGACACAATCGAATCGACACTATCCGATTCTCGACAGACTGAACAGTATAGAAACATTTAAAATAGGGACCGGGGTTTAAAACAAAGTCGTATGCATATTTGACAGTAAGACATTAAAAAGGACATGGCTATTTTTTCCTGTGGAAGCTAAACAGGCTGTTAAGAGTCCTGAAATTTCGGAGTCGACTCTGATTCTGAATCAACGTCGTTTAAAACGATTGAATCACAATGCATCAACAAAGGAGGGAAATTGATGACGCAGAATATGTGCGACTAAGGGTGTTGGGTTTGAATGAGTTTTGGTGATTTTTAGTTCCGAAATAAGAATAACAAAAGTGCTATTTTAGTAATAAATCGATTAAATGGACAGTCGTTTGCAGGAGATACGAGAGAGGCAGAAGCTGAGGCGGCAGCTTCTTGCACAGCAGGTGAAGTTTTAATGTTCTGGTGTTATTTAGAAAAGTTAACAGTGTTCCGTGCAGCGAATCATATTATGGAGTTTAAGATTTATTTCATCCAGCTGCATAAAACAAGAAAGTATACAGTATTTTCTTTTTTTATTCTCCAAAAGTACCACACACAGTTTCTCTGCAAACGATATAAAACTACAGGATACATTTCAGCTGCACGGAACACTGTTACTTGTCTGCATTCATTGATTTCTTCATGTTCACTATCAGCTTCATCCTGGTCAGGTTCGCGGTGAGCCACCCGATACACCCTGAATGAAGGGCCAGTCAGTACCAGAGCAAAACGCCCTAACACGTTCACTCACTCATGCACACTTATTAACTATCTTTTGGATGTAGGAGGAAACCGGAGTGTCCGTAGGAAACCCACACAGACACTGGGAGAACATGTGAAACTCCCCACAGACAGAGGTTAGGCTTGAACCCTGGTCCACAGGTCCTGTCAGCACTCTGTCAGCAGCACCAAGACTGAGATGTATCCATCCACCTTGTTGTTGGCCTTCCTCTTATACCCTCAATTTTTACTATAAATTGGTTCCTCTTATAATGTGTCCAAAATAACAGAGCTGCACTTTGGTTATCTGGGCTTGTAGAGAGAGGTTAGGTACTCTCAGACGCCTTTGTCAGCACCAAGTTCAAAACATTTGATCAGCATTTTTTATTCTCCAGCTTTTAAAGGTGATTGAAAATTGAGATTTCTTACGTCTTTTTTTTATTTGTCTTGTCCCCCAGACTGCTGTGTGTTTAATAGGGAGGAATCTCTTGCTGCCAGTTTCTTTTAACCGGTAACGGACAAGTGTCCAATCAAAAAATAAATCGTATTTAATTTAACAAAGTACCACATAGAACAGAATGAACTGAAACGGCATGAGCAGAACCAGTTCTGTTTATAGATTTAAGTATGTAAATTGTGACATTAAAATGCTAATAAATGAGTAAATAATCGTAATGAATAGAGATGTAGTCTGTGTATTAAAGCTCTTCCTCCCTCGTGTTAAAGATGTTTTTACTATTGTCAATTATTTAAAGTTTGTAGCCTGTGACTTTGTGTAGTGAGCATTTTTGCTTTGTATTTGCAGCTCGGTGCAGAAAGTGCAGACACCATCGGCGCCGTTCTTAACAGCAAGCAGGAGCTAAAAGAGATCGAGGAAACCAGAGAGACCTGCAGGTATTTACACACGGGATTTCATTTATTATCTGACTGATTTATGAATGTTCCTCATCTGACATGACGGTGATTATGATTATGTGCAGAGCGTCGTTCGACACAACAGTACCCAGCTCTAAAAAGAAATGCCTAAACGAAGGTGAAGATGCTGATGAGGACGTGGAGGAACAGAGGGTAAGTCTGACTGATTTGAGATGAGTGTGGTTATGAGCTCAAATAGTCATTCACTATCACAGTTTTAGAGTGTGTGTGTGTGTAAATGCTTACATATACAAACACTCCCAAGCGCTGTATTATTTTTAAGTTACACCAACCATATAGATAAACTCTGTGGGTATACAGTTACTGATTGTAGCTCAACTACACATCATGTCCTCAATAGGACCCTAATTAAGCAGGTAGTGTTTGGATGATAGACTATTCTCAGTATTGCAATGACACTGACATTGTTCGTATGTGGTGTTCTGGTATGAAATTAGTGGGTGCAGCAGTGTTGTTGGGATTGTTATAAGATCTATTAGGAACACAGACCCTATTAGAGCTCTTTATTAGGAACACAGACCCTATTAGGACTCTTTATTAGATCTTTATTTTCCACCCAGCATTCCCACTGAGCTGTTTTAAATCCCAACAACATTACTGCACCTAATACACTCATACCAGAACAACACACACTACTGACACACGTTATTGCAGAGCTTAAAAAACATTTTTAGGGATATTTAATAAAACCTGACGGTGAGACGCATGAATGTAAGTGGTTGTGACTCCTAATGCTAGAATGAACTGATAGCGGATCTGTTACAGGAGGACGTTGAGCCGCAGCAGCAGGAGGAAAGCGGCCCGTTCGAAGAGGTCTACAAGGACTCCAGCACCTTTCTGAAGGTACGAACGTGCTGAGGATCATCAGAATGGAATTAACACACCACCACCACCACACACAGAACACAAAAACACTGAGAGAGAGAATTTGTCACATTTTATCAGTTTATGGGCTTTTAGCACCAGTATAACTTTTTATATTGAATTTATTTTGCTTGTCTGGTTGTTCTCATCCTGCTCTTGGTATATTGAACAGGGCACCCAGAGTCTGAACCCTCATAATGATTACTGCCAGCATTTCGTGGACACCGGTCACCGGCCGCAGAACTTCATCAGGGACGTTGGTAAGCGCCGTCACTCATTTATTTACTGAGGAAGTTTAACTTTGTGTAGTGTTTGTGTAGTTTCATTCAGACTATAAGTGAAGCACATTGTTGAATATAGCAATAGACACTTTACGGCCCAAAGTATCTGGACACCTGATGGTTCGGGTCCTTTCTGTGTGGAGTTTGCATGTTCTCCCCATACAAAATTGACATTTAACTTGAACTGATGAATCTTGTGTAATGAGTAACTACCGTTCCTGTCATGAATGTAACCAAAGTGTAAAACATGACGTTACAATCCTAATAAACAAATATATAAAAACAGAACAAAGCAGAAAGCAGGTTTATAAATCCTACACCCTACCCCCCCTCCCGTAAATGATTCCTGTTCTTGCTCTATTAAAGGCTTGGCCGATCGATTTGAGGAGTATCCTAAACTCCGAGAGCTCATCCGACTCAAAGACGAGCTCATCTCCACGACCAACACTCCTCCCATGTGAGCACTACACTACATATCACTCTTACTCACATATTACTGTTTACTCATGCAGAAAACATCACGTTTCTTCACGTTCGTGTCACCAGGTACCTGCAGGCCGACATGGACACGTTCGATCTGAGGGATCTGAAGTGTAAATTCGACGTGATCCTGCTGGAGCCTCCGTTAGAGGAGTACTACAGGGAGTCGGGAATCATCGCCAGCGAGCGCTTCTGGACCTGGGACGACGTGAGTGTCTGAGAACCTAGTGAGCTGCCTCAGTAGAGAGGGTTCTAATAAGCCCTGGAACTTATTTAGACGCTCTACTTATACATCACTGCATTTCAAACAGCACACCAGCTAACGTCTCCCTCCGTGTACCGAAAGCGGTTAAACTGTCCCTGACGAGCCCGAATTTACAAATAACCGACACGATCATTTTCAGAGCTCTTCCGACGCTTCTCGCTTGGTGTTTTCATTATTATTTCATTATTTCTTGTCTCTGTGTGTGTGTTGGTGTGTGTTTGTGTCAGTGGGACATCAGTTCACCTCTTTTTTTTAACCCTGTATTTTGTTTCTGGTAGATCATGAAGCTGGAGATCGATGAGATTTCTGCCCTGCGCTCTTTCGTCTTTCTCTGGTGTGGCTCGGGCGAGGGGCTGGATCTGGGCAGGATGGTATGAACACCTCACAGGAGATGATTTATGTACACTCGTCTTTATTATTACTGGCACCCCTGGGAAAGACGAGTGAAAAGGGTTATCATGTGATGGAAATGATGAGTGATGAGGCTAATAGGAGAGGCAAAAAAATAACCAAGCATCACTGGTGGAGGGGTTACAGATAACATGAGCAGACTGGGGTTATCGAGTCTCCAAAACTATTATCAGTGGCAGCTGATGCCAAGTTCACACTACACGATTTTTGCCCTGATTTTTGCTCACTGACTGGTCAGATCAGGGCTAGATTTGCCGGCTCAAGAGCAACTCGGCGTTTGCTCGGCGATCGAAACTCGGCTCTCAATCGCTATGTGTGAACTACTCGACAACTCGATCCGAGAGATTTCTAGCATGTCAAATATCTGGATCTGAGTCGCACAACTGGCAATGAGTGCTATGTCGAACAGCCAATGAGAACGCAAGATACGGTGTGAGGGGAAACGCAGGGGAGGAGTGTAAAAGGGGAAACAGGGGCATAATATAGTTTATATCAAAATACATCAGCACAAACAAAAGTTTTACAGTATTTCTGACCTGATCGTTCTCTACAAAACACCCACACTGCATTGCAAAAAATATTTATTAACTTCCAACTCACTATAGAACAATCCATGCTGTCCATGTTGCCAAATCCACTCAGATTCATTTATTTTTCCTCTTTGATTTTACGCTGCACATCAGCGCACACACTTTGATCTCTCGCTACTTGTTGACGTGCATTTTTGGACGTGGTGTCATTAAACCTTTCGTCACTTCTCACGTTTGTTTTCGTGACAGAACGTAGTTTGGGAGACCAGAGAAGCTCGCCTGCGATTCCAGTTGGTGATAGATGGTGTAGTGTGTGACCCCCTGTCGCCGATCAGTCGTGTAGTGTGAAATACACACCGACCTGAAAGACTCCCGATTACAAGAGATCCAGTCGTGTGGTGTGAACCGTACAGCGACCCGACGACTTGGAAAGTCGCGTAGTGTGAACTTGGCATTAGTGGTTGAGGTACTGGACTAGTAATCAGAAGGATTGCCAGTCATAATTGTAGGTCTCTTTGTATAAAATAAATAAATCAGATGCCACCTCTACTGTATGTCAACAGATTATTTTGAAGGCTTTGCTTGGCTGTCATCTAACCACAAACAGACATGCCTGGAGTTTGTGTAGCGCTACTGGGACGTCGACTGGGACCGTGTTCTATGGTCAGATGACACAAAAAGCTTTTTAAGAGCACTCCGGCAACATAAACTCACAGTGGGTTTAGTGTAAAAAGAAGGAAAACGATGTTAAATCAGGTTGAGGATCCATAATGTTGTGGGGCTGATTTATTCTATGAAGTACAAGGACATTTTGAATCAAAATCTGTCTGCCTTTATTAAAAAAAGCTAAAGAGCAGGACCAGTGATGCAGAACACAAGATAAGGGGTCTCAGTCCCCTGATCTGAACTTTATAGAAAACCTGTGGGCGGAGCTAAAGAGGAGAGCGTAGGAGAGAGGACCTGGACCCTGGATGTCTGCAGAGATTCTGTGTTTTCCAACCTTATGAGATGTTACAGTAGAAGACTAAGGGCTGTTATTAAACGCAGTGTCACGAGAGGGTTTAATACATTTCTGACACCCTTGAACTCCTCTTTACCAGCAGTGCCAGTGATTTTAGAGGCGGCCGTGTCTGTGTACCCAGTTTAAATACCGGAGGTGTTTTTGGTGCATCTGATCACAGTGTTTGTTTTGGCTGCAGTGTTTAAGGAAGTGGGGTTTTAGGAGATGTGAGGACATCTGCTGGATCAAAACCAACAAGAACAACCCGGGCAAGACTAAAACTCTGGACCCTAAAGCAGTCTTCCAACGGACCAAGGTATGAACCACGACCTCTACCGTCCTTATAATGGGGCATTCCTAAAGCACCATGATGGACTGGTGAAATGGATTTAACCAAGACTATGAAGGAAAGACTTTTAAAGTAATAGCTATAGATGCTAATCTAAAAACATAAATAAAAGTGCTTTTTAATGTCTAAGAACATTCTGAATGACCTTGGTACTTTACATTATTCCCTCATTAAGCATTCCTGACTAAATATTCATAAAAATATAATTTGGCATCACCACCGTGCCAACCTTCCACCCTTGACGACATGCTGGCAAGCTTGCTGCTAATAACGGCTAGCTAGCACTACTTTACGTGTCTGTCTGGGTGCTCGGGTAGACGGTCGGACCTGTATATTCACGCTAAAGGTCTTTACCAGCCTGTACCAGGACACTCGGGTGGCACAGCAGTCTTAATCTTCTGCCCGCCCTCACTTCAGGTCAGATCTGTGTACAGGTCCTGCTCAGTAGCTCAGTGGTTAAGGTACTGCACTAGTAATCGGAAGGTCACAGGTTCAAGCCCCACATCTGGCAGGTTGCCACAGTTGGGCCCTTAAGTAAGGCCCTAAACACTCGATTGCTTGCAGTGTATACAGTCTCAATTTTAAGTCGCTTTAAATAAAGGCGTCTGCAAAATGCTGTAAATGTAAACAAAACGGGCGTGTCTGAAGAAAGGAAGGTTGGATATGGGTCGCTGCATGGTGACGCCTCATGTTGGTCAAGGTAAAGGTGAAAAAACGAGACCTCTGACCCAACCCCCCCCCCCCCACACACACACTATATTTGGGGTGGTTGAAATGTGGAGAAGCATTAGTGCCCGTATGATCCAAATTGCATTGGCTGACCGGTCTCTGGAAAGTTCTGTTGGCATCACGAATGAATTTGAACACAAATGAGTTTGTGTGTGTGTGTGTGTGTGTGTGTGTGTGTTGAAGGAGCACTGCCTGATGGGTATTAAGGGCACGGTGCGGCGCAGCACCGACGGTGACTTCATCCACGCCAACGTGGACATCGACCTGATCATCACAGAGGAGCCGGAGATGGGAAACATCGAGAAGCCGGTGGAGATCTTTCACATCATCGAGCATTTCTGCCTGGGGCGTCGACGCCTGCACCTGTTCGGCCGCGATAGCACCATCCGCCCAGGTCTCACACACACACACACACACACACACACACACACACACACACACACACTTCGACAGGTCTTGTGTTCTGGATCGCTGGTCCTGCTTTTTATTTATTTTAATAGTTGCAGACAGATCTTGATTTCAAATCTCCTGGTACACACACACGCACACACACACACTTCTAAAACTTGTCTGTTTTGGCAAAATTCAATCATGTCCACCACTGGGCTACTGCACATGTGTCTGAGGAGGAGGAGGGTGTTAGTCCCGGGTCTCCTCGGTCACGACTGGAGGTCTGAAGCATCAAAAGAAGAGAAAATGTGATTGGCTGATTGGATATGACCGAATTTGAAGGAGAAATGAGGGAAAATGCATAAAAAATCATCACTGGTCAGTTCAGTGTCCTGCTCACATGTGAATCGTGTGGTCAGTACTCCACCACCCATTTCATTTCTTAATATTTTCTTTCCCCTCTTGTACCCCGTTTGTTTGATCTCCAGGCTGGCTGACCGTCGGACCCACCCTGACCAACAGCAACTTTAACGCTGAACTCTACTCCTCCTACTTCACCTCCTCACACCTGTCCGGCTGCACCGAGGACATCGAGAGGCTCCGGCCCAAATCCCCGCCGCCCAAGGCCGATGGGGGCAGAGGGGCTCCCCGCGGTGGGCGGGGCGGTGTGCCGGGTGGGCGGGGCGAGCGCGGGCGGGACAGGAGCCGGGCCGGCTTCCGCGGGGACCGCGGCGGGTTCAGGGGCCGCGGCTTACCCCATCGAGGCTTTCCTCCCCGGTAGACGGGGACGAAGCTTTTACGCCCGTTCTGGTTTTATCAAGGACAGATGGAGTGTTAGCAGTGACATTTTTGTACTTTGTATTGTTTTTATTCATTCTTTTAGTTAACAGCAGCAAACTGAGTCCCAACTGAGTCATTTCCAATTCCCCTTCTGGACGAGGAGCGCAGTAGACCATCACCCCCCACTTTTGGGTTCCTGTTAAGCTCCTCGTGACTCAGATCAGGGCGAGACCCGGTCCGACCCTCCCTCAGACAGACACGGGCGATTGTGCTTGTGTGGGGCGCCCGGCCAGGTCGGCATCTCTGCTGAGATTCGAACCCCCGAGCATCTTAGCAAAGTCTGTTTTATTTACCTGTTCTTTAGTTAAATTCTGTGTCTGATCATTTTTTGTTCATTTTTTTTTACTGCTTGTGTGGAATCTACACAACCAAACTCGGCGTCTTTAGTAATAAAAACGACTTTTTTTTTATCTTTGTGTCGTGTCTGTATAATTTAATAATTTAACCTCCTTGTTTCTACACTCACTGTCCATTTTATCAGCTCCACTTACCATATAGAAGCACTTTGTAGTTCTACAATTACTGACTGTAGACTGTGCTGTTCTTCAATGGTCAGGACCACCACAGAGCAGGTATTATTTAGGTGGTGGATCATTCTCAGCACTGCAGTGACACTGACATGGTGGTGGTGTGTTAGTGTGTGTTGTGCTGGAGTGTGTGATGGAGTTTTTAAACACCTCACTGTCACTGCTGGACTGAGAATAGTCCACCAACCAAAAATATCCAGCCAACAGCGCCCCGTGGGCAGCGTCCTGTGACCACTGATGAAGGTCTAGAAGACGACCGACTCAAACAGCAGCAACAGATGATTGATCGTCTCTGACTTTACATCTACAAGGTGGACCGACTAGGTAGGAGTGTCTAATAGAGTGGACAGTGAGTGGACACGGTATTTAAAAACTGCAGCAGCGCTGCTGTGTCTGATCCACTCATACCAGCACAACACACACTAACACACCACCACCATGTCAGTGTCACTGCAGTGCTGAGAATGATCCACCACCTAAATAATACCTGAATTGAAGAACAGGGTAAAAGCAGGTTAAAAAAGTATGTAGAGAAACAGATGGACTACAGTCAGTAATTGTAGAACTACAAAGTGCTTCTATATGGTAAGTGGAGCTGATAAAATGGACAGGTGGTTTTAATGTTATGACTGATTGGTGTATATATGCAATAAAATGTGACTAGATCCATTAACAAAAACTAACACTATTAAAATCGAGTGACATTCTTCTGAGAAGGCTTCTCACAAGACTTTGAAGAAAGTCTGTTTCAAAAATGAGATTGACTGGGCACTGATGTTGGTCAAGAAAGTCTCAGTCGATGTTCCGGTTCATTCCAGAGCTGTCGAGTGGGGCTAAGGTCAGGACTCTGGAGGACACTGGAGTTTCTTCATGTCTTTATAGAGCTTACTTTGTGCACAGGGGACCTTTGTATAACTGATTTATTACACCTGTTAACAGTCGTTCAGGCTGAAAGACATTAATTCAGTACTTAGAATTGATTAGAAGGGGTGTCCATATACTTTTGACTATATAGTGTTCCTCTTGTATCTTTAGGAATAAACTCTAATCCGTGTGCGCTGTTCCAGGATCAGTTTTTAAACCTGGGTCCGCAGAGTAATGGTCTGAACCCGGCGTGCACTCGTACCCAGCATGCACCTGTGTCCAGCATGAATAATTCAGACATGATGGACACTAATGGGACCTGAATGAGTCACGGATCAGTGGGTGCGAGCGCTGGATCGGCGTCTTCTTACCGCTACGATTACAAGTGCTTTAAATCAGCTCTGCTCCAGTCGTGTCAGTCAGGAGCAAGAACACACACACACACACACACACATTTTTATGTAAATGCAGTGCACTACAGTATGGTTTTTACACCCTGGGTGGCGACCCTTGGGTGGGTCGCAAGCCAAAACAAATGGGTCGCAGAGAAAAGTAATAATAGATAAATAAAGTAACTTTAACAGGCTCAACTTGCACAACTGGTTACAACTTGTAAACCACAGTGGGAGCAGATTGCCACAATTGTTATGAAGTTTATTTGGTTTTGTGTTGCATGTTGGTGCATTGTTTATGTTGCCTGGGTTTATGTAGACCTGGTCAGGGTCTGGTGACTCCAGTTTCCCCAGAATCACTGGGCACAATGCAGTAACAGTAACAAACCCTGGGCAGGATGCTGATCTACTGCAGGGCCTCACTGAGAGTGCACTGATGAGTTCACCTCCTAATGACTAGACAATAGCCAGACATTTGAACCCTGGATGCCCAGATCTCAGCAGTAGTGGGTTACCGTACTGTGGCAGCCAGACTGACGATGGCTGATGAAACAAAAATCACTTCCTTAAGCGCGTCCAGAAACAGAAGGTACAGCAGGTGTGAACAGTCAGATTCTAAACACATTTTACAGCAGGTACAGGATACGAAAAACGTCTCGTACTACTGAATTACAGCGAGAAACTGATAAACGTTTATATCAAGTCGATTTGCACATGATGTACATAATGAGGGCGCCTCACAGCAAGAAGGTCCTGGTTTCGATTCCCAGGTGGAATGTTAGGGGGCTTTTCTGTGTGGAGTTTGCATGTTCTCCCCGTGTGTGCATGGGTTTCCATGACTGTGTTTGATATTAAACTTGATTTGATGAATCTTGTGTAACCAGGAACTACATGTCCTGTCATGAATGTAACCAAAGTGTGTAAAACATGACGTTAAAATATATGTACATAAATCGGTGACTGAAAAGCAAACCGCAGCAGAGTCTTCAGCACTGTCGGATAGGCCTGTTTTTGTCTGATGCTGATGTGACACCTGACCTTCCTGTATTGTCTGTATGTGTGTGTGTGTGTGTGTGTGTGTGTGTGTGTGTGTGTGAAGGACAGACAAGTGTCATATTCAAAACCCCGTCCTGCTCAGCCGTTTCTCTGACCAACAGAATAAACCAGCATCTGAAGGTACGTTTACGATTAATGTTCAGTGTGTTTTTAGCTGTACTTCGATCTTCAATAGTTGTTTAAATATCAGTTTGTGTGTGTGTGTGTGCAGTCAAACTCTTAACCCAAACCTAGACATGTCATCCTTGAAGACCTCGTCCGTCTGTACGTCTTCACCTCCCTCACACCCACTCAGAACCATCTCGGTGGAGGTGCGCTTCAGGCCTGCCAGGAGCGACACGCCCGGCGTTCCCACCGTACCTCAGGGATTTCCCGACCGCGTGTACGTGCTCGCGGCCGACATCTTCCAGGAGGCCCAGGAGGAGAAAACGTCCGATCGCAGCCACGCCCGTCACTCCCACATCGACTCTGGGAAGGTATCCGGGACTGATTTGGGTCAGAGGCAGATCGAGCTCTTGGCCTACGAGCTGACATTCAACACCCTGAAGTGTAAGTGACATCATCATCATCATCATCATCATTATTATTATTTACATTTATTACAGACACTGGGTGTGTTTGAAAACTTAGTGAGCTGCCTTGCTGTCTTACTGCCTACACAGGCAGCTGCCTCAGTAGAGACGATTCTAATAAGTCATCCACTCATAAGGCAGCTTATTCGATTGCGCGACTTAGACAGAGATTCCATCGGGTTTCGCTTACTAAGCTAACACAGTTAGCCTCATGCCATTCAAACCAATGGGATGAGGTGGCACAACGTGCTAGCATGTCAGCTAACATCTCCCTCTGTGTACCGAAAACGGTTAAACTCGCTGACAAGCCCGAACTTGCAAATAAAACACTTGTGTACCTTTATACAAATTAAAAATCAATGATAATTTATTTACTTTTAAAAATAACTCAGTTCCGTTTCGTGAGAAACGTTGTGCCGCACTGAATGTTGGGATTGCCTTAACCACTAATGCAGCATCGGATGCTCCCTCGTTCTTCTGTCAAAACACCGTTCAGATTTAAGGTGTCTTATTAGGCAGCATTTTAAGGCATCTATGATTTCAAACAGCCTCCTTCTCGGGAGCGAGCCTAGGATGACGTAAAATGCTGTGTATGTAGAGAGATCACTAGGTTTTCGAACACACACTATGTGGACAAAAGTATTGGGACACCAATTCATGAGTTTGTTGGACAACCCATTACAAAACCATTGAATTGTTCCCACTTTCCTTGGTAGCTTTAATATCAAACATCCACAGACGTACTACAAAGCTTTCTTAGAAGATTGGCTCTTGTTATAGCTAAAAAGCTGTAGGTCACCTAGTTTTCATTCTGTTTTAATACAGTTTGTTCTTGTAATAGGATTCCTGACGAGCTCGTGGTCAGGCGTCCGAATTCTTTTCATAGAACCAACAAAGAAAGAAAGAACCACAGTGAGGCCACCAGCTAAATAATGAATGTGGCCGTTCAGTCCGTGAATGTACGGGGCCGCTGTGTGTTTGTCTACATACACTGCAGGCAGTGGTAGCTCAGTGGTTACGGTACTGGACTAGTAATCAGAAGGTTGCCAATTCAAGCCCAACTGCTGCCAATTCGCCACTGTCGGGCCCCTAAGCAAGGCCCTTAACCCTGAACTAAAATAGCTAAAACTTTACTTTACTTTAATAAAAGCATCTCCTGAATGTAATGCAAATGTAATGTAATGCTACAGACACACTTAGCGCTAACTTCCTGTTCTCACTTCCTCTCAGTCCAGGAGCTGCTGGAGGAGATGCTGACTGACAGCTGCTTCCACAGCTCTCAACAAACGGTGAGTCTGACTTAAATGATGACCAAAAACACCCTCGTCCACCACTTCAGGTGCGACCAATGCCTCAGAGGACACAGTCGATCAGTGGAGGAGAAGAGCAGATGATTGAGGGGTGGAGGAATACAGAGAGAACAGCGTGGTCCTCTGTACGTCTGTAGGAATCTGCTGTTTCTTTAGCCAGTGAGGATGTTGTCCAACCAGTGGAGGTCACCAGAGTGGACAGAGGAATAATTACAACCAAACTGGGACCGACAAAAGAATTACAGATCGAGTGTAAATGAGTTTGTGTCTGATTGTTTTGTATTTTATATATTTTTTAATTCTTTAGCCTGATGACCTGATGCCCCTTGTGCTGGTCATGCTGTATGACCTCCAGGACAGGAAGTTCCAGCCCAGAGAGGCAGGAACAGAAGGAGGCGTCTGTGTAGGTGATGTGAGGGAGGTAGAGGAGAGTCTTCACAGGTTAGTTAATCCAGCCCTGGACGTTATGATTTACAATTTAATATTTCTGAAATTAAAATCCTCGATGATTCATTCAGTACAAGCTGAATAAATGTGGCACCTATCAGCCAGCCGGGCAGCCACACAGACACGATTGGCTGTGTCTGAGGGGTGGCCGAAGCCATGCAATGGATTGGTGACCAGGGTGTCCACGGTGTTCCTACTTGTTCCTGCGCCCTGTTTCTCCAGATATAACCGGACCCGCTATGACCCTGACCAGGATAAACGGATAGGATGGATGTGACTGGATGACAGGATTTGCTTATAGTGTGTGTGTGTGTGTGTGTGTGTGTCAGGTTCAGGACTAAGCTTGCAGCCTCTCTGGCTCGATACAGAATAAAACAGGACCTGGTGTGTGTTGAGGACGTCCTGCCACCGAGTGTGAAGGAAAAGCACCAGAGGAAACCAAAACTACCCGTCTGTGCCTGGGTCAACACCCTCAAGACCAGGTACACACACACAAACACACCCGTCTGTGCCTGGGTCAACACCCTCAAGACCAGGTACACACACACACACACACCCGTCTGTGCCTGGGTCAACACCCTCAACACCAGGTACACACACACAAACACACCCGTCTGTGCCTGGGTCAACACCCTCAAGACCAGGTACACACACACACACACACCCGTCTGTGCCTGGGTCAACACCCTCAAGACCAGGTACACACACACAAACACACCCGTCAGTGCCTGGGTCAACACCCTCAACACCAGGTACACACACACAAACACACCCGTCTGTGCCTGGGTCAACACCCTCAAGACCAGGTACACACACACAAACACACCCGTCTGTGCCTGGGTCAACACCCTCAAGACCAGGTACACACACACACACACACCTGTCTGTGCCTGGGTCAACACCCTCAACACCAGGTACACACACACACACATACACACACACACACCCGTCTGTGCCTGGGTCAACACCCTCAACACCAGGTACACACACACACACACATACACACACACACCCGTCTGTGCCTGGGTCAACACCCTCAAGAGCAGGTACACACACACACTTGTACTGTGACTAACACACACACACACCCGTCTGTGCCTGGGTCAACACCCTCAAGAGCAGGTACACACACACACACTTGTATTGTGACTAACACACACACATGTACGAGTTCTCACATCTCGTACCTCCCACAGTGTAGAGGAAGCCTGTATGAAGCTGAAGGTCGAGGGATTCGTCCAGGTGGATTCACTCGTTCATCTGGACGGTCGTGTGTTCTGTAAGGACTCACACTGTCCTGATGTTCTCCTGTTCCCTCACCACGCCCGAAAACATCTGGAGAGGACCGCAGTGTTCATGGATCACACACTGATAATACAGGTGACTTTATACGCTAACCAGTCCGTTACTAACGGTTCATTTCCTTCCTTCCTTCCTTTCTTTATTCCAATTCCTTCCTTCTTTCCTTCCTTTTCTTTTTTTTCTTCCTTCTTTCCTTTGTGCAGTTGTCAGCTCTATGTGCTGTGATGTGTGTGTGTGTGTGTGTGTGTGTGTGTGTGTGTGTGTTTCTTTTCTCCTAGGAGAAGTCCAGATGTTTAGCCGCGTGTGCTTTACGACCCTTCCTGGCTCCAAACACTGACGTTTTAATCGTGGGGTTCTTCTCGGCTCACACCGTGGCTCACGTGGCTGTCCAGGCTTCTGTCCATTCCTCCAGCGTCCACGTCTGCGGCCTCTCTGATGACCACTGGGAGGAGCTACAGTCCACGCTCTCCTGCATCGGCTGCAAAAGTGAGCAAATTTCTTGGTTAGACTGTAGGTGCAGGCTTTAATTGTGTGTGCACCTCGTTGCACGCTGGGTAACGAGTGTCGTCTCTCTGAAGATGTGCACCGGCTGTCCGAGGAGTTCAGTGATTTGACCGAAAGTGACCAGCGCATCCAGAAGGTCCAGGTCATTCTTCTGCTGCCCCGCTGTACGACCACAGGTCTCAGTGACCCCACCACTCATATAGTCGATGAGGACGGAGGTGAGATTACGTTTTGGTATTGGGACGCCCCACTCAACAGCTTTTGTGATCAGCCATACACATTCTCTTTTGACCAAATGGGCACAAATTCCCATACACATACTTTACCGTCTTAAATTGACCTCAGGTTTTTTGCCAGGGTGTGAACCATGTAATAGGTGCACACCGCCACCTACTGTGCAGGTGAGGGGGTGCAGACACTTCTTTATTCCCCCTTTGCTCTGCTCTTCTCTCACCAGACCGAGACCTGCTGGTCAGTTTATCTCAGGGAACGACGTCACACACCAAACTGAAATCGCTGGTCAGACAACAGAGGCGAGACCTCGGCCGGGCACTGACCTGTAAGAAACTCACACACACTGATGTACAGGAACTAATGATCAAGTCCTCACAGCAGTGCTACCAGCCTGACCGGGCACTGACCTGTAAGAAACGCAAACGTACTGATCTACTAAAGGGTTCAAAGCTCTAAAGAACATTTGTTTGTTTGTTTATCAGGATTTTAACGTCGTGTTTTACACTTTGGTTACATTCATGACAGGAACGGTAGTTACTCATTACACAAGATTCATCAGTTCACAAGGTTATATCAAACACAGTCATGGACAATTTAGTGTCTCCAATTCATCTCACTTGCACGTTTTTGGACTGTGGGAGGAAACCGGAGCTCCCGGAGGAAACCCACGTGGACACGGGGAGAACATGCAAACTCCACACAGAAAGAACCCGGACTTCTCCACCTGGGGATCGAACCCAGGACCTTCTTGCTACCCAATAAGACCATTTACATTTGCAGCATTTAGCGGATGCTTTTATCCAAAGCGACTTACAATCATCACTGAATACAATTGAAGCAGGGTTAAGGGCCCAACAGTAGCAACCTGGTGGTGGTGGGGCTTGAACCAGCAACCTTCTGATTTCTAGTCCGGTACCTTAACCACTGAACTATCACTACCAAAGAACTAATGATCAAATTGGCCTGGCGGCCTGGCTGGGCTCTTAACCGGTGCAGTTAGACGTATCTGAGGGAGGAGAGGTTGGATAGGGCTTTTCCTTATTTCCGGTACAATAGCACCCTCTGCTGTTTTGTCAAGGTGTCAGTACCAGCGGTGGAGGTACATGTAGCGTGACTATGCGCTATATGGCTACATTCTGCACTTGTATTAGAAGGTACAGGTGCTAGACTGGCCTGCCTGCACAACACATAATGCCCTGTATGGTAGTGCAGCCTTGCATAACAAAAACATTAAGCTTTCACTTAGGAAGGGTGAAGTAACGCAGTGTCAAAGATGATTTACTTTCCACGACTTTCTTATCTTAGCCTTTTAAAAACCGTCCCGAGTTTTCTGATCGTCTGATGACCTTTAGTTCCCAGGGTGAAGACTGTGGTGTACTGCACATGCTCCGTGTATCCAGAGGAGAACGAGCAGCTGATCAGGAAGGTGCTGAGGAACGCTGCAGTGAATCCAAAAGCACGGCCGTTCAGGTAAACACACACACACACTGGCTCAGCGGTTAAGGTACTGGACTAGTAATCAGAGGGCTGCTAGTTCAAGCCCCACCACTGCCAAGTTGCCACTGTTGGGCCCCAAAACAAGGCCCTTAACCCTTGATTGCTCAAATTGTATCCAGTCATAATTGAAGTCACTTTGGAAAAATGCCACGAATATAAATTATAACTATAAATATAGACGATACAGGCGTGCCCGTCAGGACGCGTCGGCCGAGCTGTGACTATGCACCCTCACCCTCGTCCCTGATGATCGTGGAGGGCCATGCTTGTCAAACACACAGCCATTGATCGCTTCATTTCATCTAACAGGGGCGGGGTCTTACAGAGAGCAGCATCGCGTACGGAGAGCATGGCACTGAAATTGGTGATCAGTCCCCCTGCTTTTGTGCAAACGCCTCGTCTGGCCAGCAGAGGTCGTGACTGCAGCAGCGACATTAAACCCTGAAACATTGTTCCTCCCCTGTACAGGCAAACAGTCAATCACGTGCCTTCGTGGTCGTCCGGCCAGTCGATAGCACGACTCTAGAGCTCGAGATCCCAGCGGTGTTGGCTCACACTATTAAAACATTTAAATGAGCTTCTTTATAAAACGATTATAGTGGAAAGCACCAGCGCACCTTCTCTCTTTATTTCCTAGGATCGTTCCTACAGGATGGAGCGACGAGACAGAGAAGTTCTTCAGACTGCAGGAATCCAAGACCACCGACGGCTGCTTCCTGTGTGTGTTAAAGCGCGAGGTGTGTAGCATTTCCGTGTCTGTGTGTGTGTGTGTGTGTGTGTGTGTGTGTGTGTGTGGAGAAGTGATAAATGTAGTGTTTAGGATTCACGAACACCCAAACCCACTCAGTTTCAGCCCTGACCACAACGCTGGCCTCAGTTCTGCTGGTGTCCTGTACATCCTCCAACACACACACACACACACACACACACACTCACACACACAGCCGACACAGTCCCGGACTCAGACAAGTCCAGTACACACAAGTACTCGGTGACTAGATCACTGTCATTAGCATGTACACACCCTTAGATCTGCAAACATGAACCTCAGTGTGTATGAAATGTTCATAAAAGTATGTGGACACAATACTAATTATTTGGTTTGATCAGGGTTCTAATAAAACATTAAACTCATAATCAGATTATTTAGACGCACTTCTTACGCCGATGATGTCACCACAGTTTTAGCTTACTAAGCTAACACAGTTAGCCTCAGGTTGTTCAAACCGACAGGCTGAGGCGGCACAACCCGCTAGCACGCCAGCTAACGTCTCCCTCTGTCTTCCTGTCTGTTTGTCTGTCTCTCTGTCTGTCTGTCTTTCTTTCTTGTTTCTGTCCTTGTCTTCCTTCCTTCCTTTGTCTTCCTGTCTGTCTTTCTTCCTTTCTTCCTTTGTCTGTTTGTCTGTCTTCCTGTCTGTCTTCCTGTCTGTCTTCCTGTCTGTATGTCATTCTTCCTTCCTTTGTCTGTGTTTCTGTCTGTCTTCCTGTCTGTCTTCCTGTCTGTCTTCCTGTCTGTATGTCTTTCTTCCTTCCTTTGTCTGTCTTTCTGTCTGTCTGTCTGTCTGTCTTCCTTTCTTTCTTCCTTTGTCTGTCTGTCTTCCTGTCTGTCTTTCTTCCTTCATTCCTTTGTCTGTTTGTCTGTCTTCCTGTCTGTCTTTCTGTCTGTCTTCCTGTCTGTATGTCATTCTTCCTTCCTTTGTCTGTTTCTGTCTGTCTTCCTGTCTGTCTGTCTTCCTGTCTGTCTTTCTTCCTTTCTTCCTTTGTCTGTTTGTCTGTCTTCCTGTCTGTATTCCTGTCTGTATGTCATTCTTCCTTCCTTTGTTTGTGTTTCTGTCTGTCTTCCTGTCTGTCTGTCTTCCTGTCTGTCTTTCTTCCTTTCTTCCTTTGTCTGTTTGTCTGTCTTCCTCTGTCTTCCTGTCTGTATGTCATTCTTTCTTCCTTTGTCTGTGTTTCTGTCTGTCTTCCTGTCTGTCTTTCTTCCTTTGTCTGTTTGTCTGTGTTCCTGTCTGTGTTCCTGTCTGTATGTCTTTCTTCCTTCCTTTGTCTGTCTTTCTGTCTGTCTTCCTGTCTGTCTGTCTTCCTTCCTTTCTTCCTTTGTCTGTTTGTCTGTATTCCTGTCTGTCTTTCTTTCTTCATTCCTTTGTCCTGTCTTCCTTCCTTTCTTCCTTTGTCTGTCTTCCTGTCTGTCTGTCTGTCTTCCTTCCTTTGTCTGTCTTTCTGTCTGTCTTCCTGTCTGTCTGTCTTCCTTCCTTTCTTCCTTTGTCTGTTTGTCTGTCTTCCTTCCTTTCTTCCTTCCTTCCTTTGTCCTTTTAGACATGCCCTCTTCTCTGGAGTTTCTATTCTCCACATACTTTTGGCTGTGTTGTGTATTTATGATTAGAGAGTGTGTTTTAGCTAGTGGTTGATTAAAAGCGTTTCTGTGTGTGTGTGTGTGTGTGTGTGTGTGTGTGTGTAGGAATCAGCAGATACGGTACAGGACATACTGGTACGTGCAGCAGCTAAAGGTCTCCTGGCTGGACTCACCGTTCCTGAAAAACCAAAGCAGGTCAAAAGTAAAGAGACCAGGAGAAAAAAAACAAGAGCAGCCCCGCCCGTCCTTCGTCCCCTCACAACTCCTGGCCCTGCATCACCCCCGAACCCACATAGTGCCCCCGACAGTCCCTCTGAACCTCTCTCTCCTGACACTGATGACCCCAGGTACACCCTGGACTCCAGAGACCCAGACCAGCCTTCAGCTCATCCTAACCACGATCGTCCACCTCAGGACGATGGTCCACACAAAGGGGCGTCCGAAGCTACGAATCGTCCAGCGAAGGGTGAACCCAAAGCTCGGAAACGCAGCCGGCGGGTGAAGGTCAAGCGCAAGGGAGCAACTCTGAGGTCAAACACCCACGGGTCAAAATCATCAGCCAATAAAGTGTCCAGCAGTAAAGCTGTATGAGAACGAGCGCTCACGTCAAGATGACGTACGATCAAAGCAACTGAGGGTCAGGGGCCTTTGCTCAAGGGCCCAATTGTGTTATTGCTACGACTTAAACCTTCAAATTATAATTCACATAAAGATAAATGTGGGCAGTGGTTGTGCCTAGTGATCAGAAGGTTGCTGGTTCAAGCCCCATCGCTGCCACGTTGCCACTGTTGGACCCCTGAGCAAGGCCCTCAACCCTCACTTGCTCAATTCAATGTTAAATATGTACAATATATCCAAAAGTATTTGGAAACCTGACCACGAGCTTGCTGGACATCCCATTTCAAATCAAATGCTGTTAAAACAGAGTGACCTCTATGTGACGCTTCAGCCATAAAAACAGCCCCTTATCTGAGAGGTCTTCTCACAAGACTTTGGAGCATGTCTGTGGGAATTTGTGCCCATTCAGTCAATCAAAGAGACTGATGTTTCAGTTCATTCTGTACCTGTACAGTAAGGCTGAGGTCAGGACTCTGTGCAGGACACCTTAAACCTTTCGTCATGTCTTTATAGAGCTACAGTCATGCTGGGACAGGAAAGGACCTTCCCTAAACTGTATATTTATATAATTGATTTATTACAGCTGTTAGCGATTGTTGTGGCTGAAACACATAAATTCAGTCATTAGAAGCTGAAGGTTTTGGATATTTGGGTCCACACTAAATAAATGTAGATTTGTATTGTGTGTGTGTGTGTTTCATGATTGTGTTTGATATTAAAACTTAAACTGATGAATCATGGGTAATCTGTAACTACCTGTCCTGTCATGAATGTAAAACATAATGTTACAATCCTAATAAACAAATAAACTTTGTCTTGGTTTTTTATTCTCCAGTTTAGAAACTTTAGAGACTTTAAATCATGATAGAAACACAAAAACTGCTCCAGTGTCTTCTGTTAGGTCTCAGTAACTCAGGGTGTGAATATAAAGAAGATCAGAAGAGGTCGATCATTTTACCCCCAAAAACACTATTTTTGGGGGTGAAATTTCTGACCCGCTCTAATCTTCTTTATATTCCCACTGTGGGTTACTGACACTGAGGTGTTTACAGGACCAGAGTTTGGGTTTCCTGTCGTGTTCCAGCTCTGAGATCTGAGCGTCTCATTTCATCCCATTTAATGATGGAAGTTTATTGTGTATGAAAACATCAGATCTCAGGTGTGGATGATGATAGAAGAAGAAAACCTGCACCGCTGTTTACATCCTGATCTCAGTAACTCAGGGTGTGAATATACAGTAACACTTACTATTTTTTTGGGTGAAATTTCTGACCCGCTCTGATCTTCTTCAGATTTGCACCGTTGGTTCCTGACATCAGGGCGTATCCATGATGAAAGTTCTGTAGATCTATCATGTTCCAGATTATCTTCATATTTACACCATGAGTTACAGAGATGAAGATGTACAGATGAGGAAAGTTTCGTCCTCCTACCATGTTGGAGAGAGAAGATCTGAACACCTCAACATGTGTCATAAACCTGAATATTTGATTGTGTAATTTGTCGTGGAAAAATAAGGTGAGATAATAAAAGAAAATAAAGATTATAGTTGACTGGATTGGAGATTTTATTGGTATGATCATGGGTTCTCAGTAACTCAGGGTGTGAATATAAAGAAGATCAGAAGAGGTCGATAATTTCAGATTTGCACCACAGTTTACTGATGCAATGATGTAAACAAAGGAGCAGCTTTTATATTTCTATCATGTTCCAGAGCTGAGATCTGAGCTTCTCACATCCAACATGTTCCAGTCTTTTAATGAGATCAAATCTGGTGTCCAGATCGACACTTTAAATCATGATAGAAACACAAAAACTGCTCCACTGTCTTCTGTTAGGTCTCAGTAACTCAGGGTGTGAATATAAAGAAGATCAGAAGAGGTCGAGAATTTTACCCCCAAAAACACAAAGGGGTAATTGGGGGTGACATTTCTGACCCGCTCTGATCTTCTTTATATTTCCACTGTGGGTTACTGACACTGAGATGTTTACAGGACCAGAGATCTGACTCTGAGATCTGAGCATCTCATTTCATCCCATTTAATGATGGAAGTTTATTGTGTATGAAAACATCAGATCTCAGGTGTGGATGATGATAGAAGAATAAAACCTGCACCGCTGTTTACATCCTGATCTCAGTAACTCAGGGTGTGAATATACAGAAGATCAGAAGAGGTCAATAATTTCACCCCCAAAAACACAAAGGGGTAATTACTATTTTTTAGAGAAAAAAATTGACGTTCTCAGATTATCTTCATATTTACACCATGAGTTACAGAGATGAAAATGTACAGATGAGGAAAGTTTCGTCCTCCTACCATGTTGGAGATTGAAGATCTGAACACCTCAACATGTGTCATAAACCTGAATATTTAACGTCTGTAATTTTTCATGGGAAATTTGTCACGTTTCTTATTTCTCTGTTATTTGGGACACTTTAGGATGATGTGGTGCTTGATATTGAATAAATGTAGGTAAAGGTGAGAGGATGATGAAATATGGACTGATGCATTAATAAATGTGGATGAGAAACATCATTTAATCTCAGTGCGGCCATGAAGTCCAGGGCAGAATTCAGTACCAGTAAAGATCATCTGTAGATGTAACAGCTGTTTAGAAATGAGCTACACATCTGTATAAATGAATACATGACACCAAACAATCATTTATTTATTATTCATGCATTATCATGTTACTGCTGCTTAATTCAAAGAAAAAAACTTTGAATTAAATAATTTATTTATTAAAAGATCATTTTTAAAATCATGTCCACTGCACAAGACCATCACAGGGCATCACATTTATTTATTCATTCGTTCATTCATTCACATGAAGGTCCAGTTTTGAAACATAAGTTCACCCTGATCAGTGGAACACATGTGAAGTCTTATACCAAGATCTTAGCTTGGACTCTTCATAGACAAACATTGGCAGTAGAATGAACCTGACCTGTGTGTTTTGAATGGACAGAGATGGACAAAAAAATAAACACATGGGTTGCTGGATGTTGAATGGAGGCCCAGCACAGCTGCAAATATAATTGATGCATTGCAGAAAGTATAATAGAAATAATAAAGACATTAACTCAACATTTTTAAATTCATGGCTGCGATTGGAGGTTCCAGCAGGACAACAACCCAACAAACACAAGTTTAAAATTAAGTACAGTGGTACCTTGTAACTCGACATGTGTGTGACCGCCACTTTGTTCAGCGCTCGGCTTGAGTGGTAAAACGTCATCAAAGTGTGAATATGAGACGAATCTGCATTTGTGTGGAATAACCATCAGATCCAGTGTTACAGCTCCACATGTATCTGTGTTTATCTGGATTTTTCTCCCTGTTTTACTTTTAAACTTGTGTTACAGCTCGAGCTTCTGAGAAATTGTGAGATTCAGAATCAGCTTCTAAAACGCTTATCGTTAAAATAAAGCTTAACGTGGTTTAATGTAGTAAAAGAAGGAGACAGGAGCACTAAACTTCTCTTCATTATTACTGCTCATAAGTTCCTCCACTAATCACATTCCTCACTCGCTGTTTTACTACAATAAGTCACGTTAAGTTTTGTGTACCTTCACACTCCATAGGAAATGACGGCACAGCAGCACAAAAGCTTTTCATGTGAATGCGCCGGTACTGAACGAAGATCAAGCATCTCCACCATTAAGAAGTAAAGTTAAAGAGCAGGTTTTATTGTATTTTTTAAATTGTATTTCAGTGTTTTTATATTATATTTGTGTTATTTTTAGTGTATAAATGTAAAAAACAACCCCATTATTTTACATTAGAACCATGGAACACATTAACAGGTTTCCCAAACATCCTTATGGGGAAAAAATACCTGAAACTCACCACTCCCAGAACCAACTGACGTTGAGTTTCAAGGTACCGCTGTACATTAAGTTTCTGGTCTTAATTTGAAGATATAGCATTATAATTTCCAACAGAACATCACCAGAAGAACCAGACATGTGATGATCATCAGGAGATAAGCACAGAATTCATCACAACTACTGGAAGGTTTGTAAGCTGATGCTGGTAATGTTCTTGTTTCCTGATGTAGTTTTTGGCAGTGATTCCCTGAAGATTGGTAGGACGATGATGAGAATGATAAAGTACCCTGAGATAAGTCGTGCTGGTGCAGCGTGACTGGTGTAAGAAAACTAGCTGTTAACGATCTCAGAGTCTGGTGGCGCCTTCGCCGTTTAGCTTCTCTGAGAAAATCTTCTCGCTGCAGGTTCTCGATGGTTCGGAGAAGCTCTGGGTGAATGCAGTAGGTGTGTTTGCGATTGAAGCTAGCCTGGTTCTCATGTCTCGTGACATAGACGCTGGTGAAGAAGCCAGAATCGTAGCAGACGATGATGCGGTCGGTGTTGCTTTTGTCGTGGAAGCCGGTGTATCTCTCCCGGACGCACTCCGGAAGGGACTTGACCCCGCTGGCGCTCAGGTTGCCCAGCTCATAGTAGGGCAGATCGTTGGAGTCAGGAAGGAGTCTGCCTTTCCCCTTCTCATCTCTGTTGTGGAAGGTTCGAAATCCGAAGTCTCCAGAGCGAGGGCTGCAGAGTGAGATCATGTCATCGAAGCAGTTCACTGTCACACAGGTGGTGGAGAACCAGTACAGCAGGTTGAGTCCGTGTCTAGGGGACGGTTGTCCGTATCCAGAATTTCGGAGCTCAGCCAGGTTAAACAGCATCTTTATAGTCGTCATGGATGATCCTAAAAGTGTCAAGAATTAAAATAATTTCCTTTAAACTCAATGGACCAGCCAGCAGGTACAAAATTATTCAGATTTATTTAAAACATACACTGTACTGATGTATCTGGACACTGGAACATGACCTTCTTCATTCATTCATGTATATAAAAGTATCTGCAATCAGTTGGGTATTTTTGCTTTCACACATAGTGAGGAGGAAAGTTGGAGAGGCAAACACAGTAGATGTAGAATAATAATTACAGGTAAAAGAGGATAAGGACAATCCTGATTGTAACCAACACAAAGTCAGCACCTGTCATGGCATTGCTAATTTGCACATCTGTGAAGGCACCATAAATGCTCCCATCTAAACTGCCCCTTTTTTAAAGGACATCCTAATGTGCAGGTGCTAGTCTGGACTGGGTGCTCACAGGCAGCCGAGGAGAGTATCCACCGGCAGTAGTATGAGGAGAAAGAAACCATGAATTGCCGACAGGTTGTTGGGCGACCAAGACTCATCAATGTCAGAGGACATGAAGGCTCTGGGGTCTGGTACTGACCATCAGAAGATCTATTGTAGCTTTCATTTTAATCCTGGTTATGAGGTGATTGTGTTATCGAACTCTTATGTGTACGAGGCTCCGTAGTCGCAGGTCACTCAAAGAACTTATGCTAACCCTTGTCCATGGCTGAAAGCACCTTTAATGGGCATGCTGGCATCTGAACTGGACATTGGAACAATGAAAGAAGGTTTACTGGTCCAAGAAATCCTATTTTCTCCAAGATATGGTGGCCGTCTGGCAGGATACATCGTAGGATGAGCCACCTCACAACGTACACAAGTTCTGCTGGTAATATCCCAGTACCAGATACCACAGCAGTCCTTCAGACGTCTTGCAAATCAAGTTTTTCTGACTGTCCCAACTTTTTTAGAACTGAGGTTGTAATATCAAAACAATACCTAAAGCATTAATCAGCTTCTGTTTTTGTTTCATAGCTCACTTATACTTACATTGTAATTAATGTACATGATTCCAAATTTAGTGTCATTGAAAATATATACAAATAATAATATAAATAATCTGTACCTGATATGAAGGGTAGCTGAGGTTGTTCTGACCCAAAGATCCCTGATAAATGTGATTAAGATGAAGTAAAAGGTGACAATGAAACATAATGAATGAAAGAGTACGTGAGTGTTTTTTTTAGTTGTTGCTATTATTGGGAGTGACTCGTCATTCAGGACCAACTGGAAGACATAATTAACATTTTAAAGACAATTAAATAAAGGTACAACGCTGTACAAGTGAAACACCCTACAGAGCAGGATTCTTTTAATAATACTAATGATAATAATAATATAATATACACACACTATACAGACAAAAGTATTGGGGCACCGGACCATGAGTTTGTTGGACATCCTGTCCCAAAATCAACTGCATTTATAGTGAATTGATTTCTCCTCCCTTTGTAGCTTTAATATCATCCAGTCTTCTGGAAGCCTTTCTACAGGACTTTGGAGTGTGTCATTAATTCATCCCAAAAGTGTTGAGTTGGGTTGAGTGGCCACCAGGACTCTGTGTAGAGCAACTGAAGCTCTTTCGGACACAACTAGTCAAAACACATCTTTATAGAGTTCACTTTATGCTCATGGGGTCATGCTGAAAAAGAAAGGACACTTCCCCAAACTTTTTCACATTCTTGAAAGCATAACATTTACCTTATATCATTTTTATACACCTGTTAGCAACGGATGTGTGGGGGGTCCACATACTTTTTGGAACCCTTTTCTAATTATGGAGTTTAGGTGTTTCAGCCACACCCATTGCTAACGAATGAATAAAATACATTATAAAACATTCATTAGATTTTTTTGAGTAGATTTTCAGAAAATCCAAAATAAACTCTTTAAAGAACTCACATGTATGATTCAAAAAAGTGTGTCCCAATCATTCAGTGACAAAAAGCTGCAGAAATTGTTCAAATTATGCCGTGACATATGATCCATCCACCTATCCATCCATCAACCCATCCATCCATCCATCAGTCCATCATCAACCCATTCCTCCCTCCATCCATCCATCCATCAACCCAACCAATCCATTCATCCATCCATTCATCCATCCACCCAACCAACCAGCCATCATTCATAAAACCATCTATCCATCCCTCCATCCATAAACCCATCCATCCATAAACCCATCCATCCATAAACCCATCCATCCACCCATAAACCCATCCATCCATCCATAAACCCGTCCATCCATCCATAAACCCATCCATCCATCCACCCATAAACCCATCCATCCATCCATCATCCATCCACAAACCCAGCCATAAAACCATCTATCCATCCCTCCCTCCCTCCATCCATAAACCCATCCATACAGCTATCCATCTATAAACTTATGCATCCATCCCTCCCTACCTTCCTCTGTCCATAAACCCATCCATCCAGCCAGCCATAAACCCATGCATACATCCATAAACCCATGCATACATCCATAAAGCCTTTCATCCATTGCATATATTTCATTTAAAGTCAGGACCGATATAAATGATATCATCTAAATATTCATAACAATACAATGTAATAATTTTTGCTTTTTTTGTAAATTTTATTAACCAGAAAGCATCAGTGTTACTGTACTGTACATGTAATAAGTAACATCATATAAATCATGCCTACAATTTTAATTAATATAAATTATACATTCATATATTAATCAGTATTAAATCAAATAATAAATGGTTCTGCAGGTTCAGTACAAAATATCTTCCATATACACTCGTTGGCTATTTTATGAACAACACTTACAATTGCAACAACTTAAAATTACTAATAAACAATTACTAAATATAGTCAGTCTGATGTTCTGTACTCTTTGTTAATTCTCTCTACAGCATCTATTAGTGAAGAGACCCCACAGACCCGCACAGAATCAAATCTAAACCCTAAATGTACATTAATACTCTTAGGTATAAATAAAAGTGCTTGTTCTTCACATCTGGAGAGAATTTCATTCTAATGCTTCATTTTATAATGTGAATTCTGCAGTGTGAATTAGCATCTTATAGCAAACAGGAACTGTTAAGGAATTTACAATGTTTATTTTATATCACAGATAGACATTTTCTTAAAACTTTACAAAAATAAATTATAAAATATCATTAATTAAATAAATAATGGCAAATAAGAGGTATTCTGATTCAGATCAGGAAATTTAATTAGCTGACTGTAACTCCTGCTTACACATTAGCATTAGCTCTGGCTAAATTGTTTTATTGTTAGCTGGTATTCTCGCCATGTTTACGTTTATTTTCCCTCTTTGCTGAATTAAATCACTACTGGTGTGATGTTTGTGCTGTTGAGGAGGAACATTTAGACACCAAAAGCCACTTTAAGAGCCAAATTAGTTTCTATATTGACCACAAAACACAAAGCTAACTCCCTGTTCTGTGTGCTGATTTTATTAGGTTTGATTGTCAGGCCAGCAATTTGAAACACATAAACCAAACTGCTGTTTTATTAAAAATAAATTAGTACAATAATCTTGTACTTAATGATTAGAAATATTTATTTAACGTTAGCGATGATAATAGTTCATTTTGGCTGCTTCCATTAGGGGGCGCCAAAGCATTTCATTTGTCCACATATCTGATTTGGCTGTATCTGTATTTATGAGCCCAGCCTGGGATTCGAACCCCCAGATTCCTAGGCACTGCAGTTACACCACACCAGCTCACTAACTAGTTAATATTAGTGTAGTAAACAAATCAATCTGTAAAACATTAAAATAAATAAAACTACACTACCCAACCTCTGCTGGGATCCAGGATTTGAATCCCCAGCGGTGCTGTCAGCCAGTCAGGCGTCTACATACAGACATGACCGGCTATATCTGAGGTAGGGGAGATGGCCAAGGAAAGATGGCCCGTGTTGGATTGGCATCTAGTCAGTCAAAGGGTAGTGTTACTGCAAAGTGCCCAGTGATTCCAGGTAAACAGGACCACCAAGACCCTGACCCCTGACACATTTATATACAGTGTATCACAAAAGTGAGTACACCCCTCACATTTTTGCAAATATTTGATTATATCTTTTCATGGGACAACACTATAGAAATAAAACTTGGATATAACTTAGAGTAGTCAGTGTACAACTTGTATAGCAGTGTAGATTTACTGTCTTCTGAAAATAACTCAACACACAGCCATTAATGTCTAAATAGCTGGCAACATAAGTGAGTACACCCCACAGTGAACATGTCCAAATTGTGCCCAAAGTGTCAATATTTTGTGTGACCACCATTATTATCCAGCACTGCCTTAACCCTCCTGAGCATGGAATTCACCAGAGCTGCACAGGTTGCTACTGGAATCCTCTTCCACTCCTCCATGATGACATCATGGAGCTGGTGGATGTTAGACACCTTGAACTCCTCCACCATCCACTTGAGGATGCGCCACAGGTGCTCAATTGGGTTTAGTCCATCACCTTTACCTTCAGCTTCCTCAGCAAGGCAGTTGTCATCTTGGAGGTGTGTTTGGGGTCATTATCCTGTTTGAAAACTGCCAGTTTTCGAAGGGAGGGGATCATGCTCTGTTTCAGAATGTCACAGTACATGTTGAAATTCATGTTTCCCTTAATGAACTGCAGCTCCCCAGTGCCAGCAACACTCATGCAGCCCAAGACCATGATGCTACCACCACCATGCTTGACTGTAGGCAAGATACAGTTGTCTTGGTACTTCTCACCAGGGCGCCGCCACACATGCTGGACACCATCTGAGCCAAACAAGTTTATCTTGGTCTCGTCAGACCACAGGGCATTCCAGTAATCCATGTTCTTGGACTGCTTGTCTTCAGCAAACTGTTTGCTGGCTTTCTTGTGCGTCAGCTTCCTTCTGGGATGACGACCATGCAGACTGAGTTGATGCAGTGTGCGGCGTATGGTCTGAGCACTGACAGGCTGACCTCCCACGTCTTCAACCTCTGCAGCAATGCTGGCAGCACTCATGTGTCTATTTTTTAAAGCCAACCTCTGGATATGACGCCGAACACGTGGACTCAACTTCTTTGGTCGACCCTGGCGAAGCCTGTTCCGAGTGGAACCTGTCCTGGAAAACCGCTGTATGACCTTGGCCACCATGCTGTAGCTCAGTTTCAGGGTGTTAGCAATCTTCTTATAGCCCAGGCCATCTTTGTGGAGAGCAACAATTCTATTTCTCACATCCTCAGAGAGTTCTTTGCCATGAGGTGCCATGTTGAATATCCAGTGGCCAGTATGAGAGAATTGTACCCAAAACACCAAATTTAACAGCCCTGCTCCCCATTTACACCTGGGACCTTGACACATGACACCAGGGAGGGACAACGACACATTTGGGCACAATTTGGACATGTTCACTGTGGGGTGTACTCACTTATGTTGCCAGCTATTTAGACATTAATGGCTGTGTGTTGAGTTATTTTCAGAAGACAGTAAATCTACACTGCTATACAAGCTGTACACTGACTACTCTAAGTTATATCCAAGTTTCATGTCTATAGTGTTGTCCCATGAAAAGATATAATGAAATATTTGCAGAAATGTGAGGGGTGTACTCACTTTTGTGATACACTGTATATATATATAAATGTGGGAGCTGTAGTATTATTTGTCCAGAGTAAGTAGACGCTTCATCATGAGCTTGTTGGACATCTCTTTCCATGACACCCCATGACCCAGTTTGCAGCCATAACTCCGCTGCAGTGACACGGCCTTTTCCCATGATATTGGAGTGTGTTTGTGGGGGTTTTACACACGTGTTTGCAAAGGTGCGTCTAAAAAGCCCTGAATAATTGTGATGGGTGTCCACATACTGTCAGCCATCCTGTGTACACACATTTCCCTTTAGATAAATATACACAGTTTAATCGCAGGTCTTTAAAGGATTGTACAGTAATCCCAAAGTCCACGACTCCTGGGCGGCTCCACTGGTGGTTTTTGCGACGCTTGTCCCTGTTCTTCAGGCATGTCGAACCGATAATCTTGGGTTGTACTGGGATTGAAATTGTTAGTCACGATCCATTGTGAACTGTTGTAGTTCAGAGGTTCAGACGCTTGTCCCTGTTCTTCAGGCATGTCGAACCGATAATCTTGGGTTGTACTGGGATTGAAATTGTTAGTCACGATCCATTGTGAACTGTTGTAGTTCAGAGGTGCAGTAGGTTCTTCATCATACCCCATCTCACTTAGAAAATAAATCCTGTTCATACGACTGATGATGTTCAGGAGACATTTGCTGATGCGGTACGTGGCCCTCGAGTTGAAGTTCCACTGATTGATGTGCTCAGTCACATAAATTCTATCAAAATTGTGACTGACGATGATCCGGTCCGTGTTACTGTCGTCTAGCTCGCCAGTATAGTAGTCGTCAAAATAATCAGGCAGTGAATCTGCTCCAGGTCTGTTCAGATTTCCCACTATGTAGTAGGGTTGGTAGTCTTCAGGCAGAAGTCTGTACCCATTGTGTACAGGTTTGTTCACAAACAGGTGAAATCCAAACTCTTCATTTTGGGGATAATAACGTGGGACCATGATGCTTTCGCTAGTAAAATAAACATATTCTGTGGCAAACCAGTGCAGCAGGTTGAGTCCGTGTCTCGGCGGGGGTTTACCGAATCCAGAGAGTTTCAGCCACTCTAATTCATTCAGCGTTTGAATTTTGGGGTTGGTCGTCTCTGAGGTAGGCATGATGTTTTAGAGCAATCTAAACATGGAAAAAGAGAGACTAATTAGCAATGACAGATTTATCAATCCTCAGATGCTAATCTCATAACATATTGCTAAATTATTCGGTGGAGGTCATTATACCTACCCACACCTGACAATGACTTTTAGTGAAAAACTAAACTCAAGAAAAATCCTGATTTTTTTTATTTTTTTTTATAATAATAATCCAATGATAGTCCATCATCAAGTTTTAATGTGACAATTATTATTTCCCCACTGTTTGTCCCATTTTGAATTTATTTCCATAATTATGTATTCCAATATCCCAGTGCCTTGGGGGGTGTTTCTGGTGGTTGGGATTGCAGGCTATCATACCCTCCCTTAACACATATATAAACCCCAGCCTTATCTTTACACTGACAGTGTTCCAGCTCTAGAAAGTTGTCTGTTAACCAGGCTGGTGGTGCCAACAAGATTATATTTCCGTGTGACCCAAGGAAATATTTAACCAACACAGGCTGGGATTGACTTCCTGTTATCTGTACGTAACCGGTAGAAGGCAGAGTTGGTAGTGCTGTCACCTCACAGCAAAAATAATCTGGGTTTGATTCTGTTTCTGCTCTGTGATGGACTGATGACCTGTTCTGGGTGTTTCCTGCTCTTTACACACTTGTATGAAAAATGTAGTTCACTACAGTTTTGGGTTCTATTAAAGGGTTGAAAATATACAAACAGCAACTTGGATGATTAATTTGGTGGTGCAGAATTCTTATTATTAAATTATTGTTGTGTATGTTATTTCATTTTGTGGGATGGCCTCGTTATTCCCCATTAGTGGTTAAGCTTGACTAAAGCTGGTGATCTTGCTGTGCCCGTATAAACTGGGCTAGTTTGATTAGTAGTATTCTCCATGACAGTGTAATATGAGCTTAACTGTATTTCAGCAGTTTTATATCGTTTGTTTTAGTTTTAGTTTTGGATTCTTGAATTCTGCAGGCTTTGGAACTGGACCATCCGGACACATTTCCTCTCAGCATAAGACGACAGGCTGGAACACTGTTCGATCTACTGTACATTGTAATGAGTACAGACAAACTAACTAAAAATCCAAAGACTGGAATAAAACGAGTGTATGCAAACTTTAAATGCATCTGTATCTTGCATAACTTCTAACGTCTAATGACTGATCATAAGTGACTGATTATAAAAAAAAAAACTTAAATTCAAAGATTTATCTTATTTCACACAGATATAAACACAAAGACGTTCGTACCTGTTCCTGTCTCTTGTTGGAGCCTGACTTTTCGTTTCCTCATTCTATGAAACAGAAACTGATCTGTCTTGAATCACGTGGGCGTGGACTGTCGCCTGGTTGCTGAGTCTTCTATTCAAATAAAGATCAGGGTTGCTGGAACCAGAGAAGCGGCTTTGGCCGACCACGCGACGTACGGTGAGGTCAGTTACGTCAGGACATCTTATGACATCATCATGACATCACAAGTGTTTACAGCTGCTTGTTTTCTTTAACATTTCTTTCTCTTTACTCCTATCAGTTTAATCAAACTCAATCTTTATTCAGCTGCTCAACACTTGAGATTTTGAGGTTGCTTTTGCTGGCCTTAAGTGACCTGTCTGATTTGTATGATTCGCTTTCTGCAACCTGTTCCAGATGTAATACATGTGCCTCGGTCCAGTGGGTTCAGTCAAATCATCATTTATAGCAGTATAACTGAGATACAAAAATGTACTGAAGCTTTATGAGGTTTTAATATTTTATTCACTCATCTATAGCAGTAAACATCGACTGATCCAAACATGAAATAAATACAATCATAAAAATCAGTGAGATGATCAGAATGAGTGAAACTGAATGTTCCTGCAGGTTCGATACTACACAACATTTACATACAAGATGAGAAGTACAGTGAATGATCTGTATCTGTATAATCTACAGTAACTGGCAGACATCCCAAGCTGCAAAAACTCTGAGGTACCCCCGGACCTCGACCCCGACCCCGACCCCGACCCCGACAGCCCAAAAAAAAAAAAAAAAAAAAAAAAAAAAAAAAACCCAGCTAACAAGCCTCTCGCACACACCTACACCAAAGGATGACATGGGTGATAACAGAACGCGTTACAAACACATTAATGTGTACTACATAGTGCACTCGATTGTATATTAGAAAAGAATTTATGTTCCTTACTTAGTGCACTAGATAGTGTACTAGATAATATACTTATGTTTCTTACATAATGCTTTAGGTAGCGTATTAGTTAACGGATTTATGTTCCCTACATAGTGCACTAAATTGTATATCAGATAACGGATTTATGTTCCCTACATAGTGCACTAGATAGTATAACTAGATGATGCTTTGTGTTCCTTACATAGTGCACTAGACAGTGTATTACATAATTAATTATGTTCCCTACATAGTGCACTAGATAGTATAACTAGATGATGATTTGTGTTCCTTACTTAGTGCACTAGACAGTGTATTACATAATTAATTATGTTCCCTACATAGTGCACTAAATTGTATATCAGATAACGGATTTATGTTCCCTACATAGTGCACTAGACCGTATATTAGACAATTGATTTATGTTCCCTACACAGTGCACTAGATTGTATATCAGATAACGGATTTAATACGCGTACCCGTGCGCGTGTGTGTGTGCTCTCTTGGCCGCTCGTTCTAGATTCCGGGAGATTTTATCTGACTTGCAGACATCAGGGAGCCGCTATGTATATGCGGGAGACTCCCGGAACTTCCAGCAGACTTGGGATGTCTGGTAACTGGTAAAAAATATGTAGACACTCCTGTTTCAGCCACACCCACTGCTAGCAGAAGTATAAAATCTAATATATAAAACAATATGCTTGTGTTAAAAGTTTAGAAAAGGCCTGTTCCTTATCACTATGGTCCACAGGTAGGCTGATATTAGAGAAAGGAGCGGTCAACTGCATTATATTGCTTATAGATTAGTTTTGGAACAGGATGTCCAGCGAGCTCATAGTCAGGAGTCCACATATACTCTACATACATATATAATCTGTACCATGTACAGTGTATCACAAAAGTGAGTACACCTCTCACATTTCTGCAAATATTTCATTATATCTTTTCATGGGACAACACTATAGACATGAAACTTGGATATAACTTAGAGTAGTCAGTGTACAGCTTGTATAGCAGTGTAGATTTACTGTCTTCTGAAAATAACTTAACACACAGCCATTAATGTCTAAATAGCTGGCAACATAAGTGAGTACACCCCACAGTGAACATGTCCAAATTGTGCCCAAATGTGTCGTTGTCCCTCCCTGGTGTCATGTGTCAAGGTCCCAGGTGTAAATGGGGAGCAGGGCTGTTAAATTTGGTGTTTTGGGTACAATTCTCTCATACTGGCCACTGGATATTCAACATGGCACCTCATGGCAAAGAACTCTCTGAGGATGTGAGAAATAGAATTGTTGCTCTCCACAAAGATGGCCTGGGCTATAAGAAGATTGCTAACACCCTGAAACTGAGCTACAGCATGGTGGCCAAGGTCATACAGCGGTTTTCCAGGACAGGTTCCACTCGGAACAGGCTTCGCCAGGGTCGACCAAAGAAGTTGAGTCCACGTGTTCGGCGTCATATCCAGAGGTTGGCTTTAAAAAATAGACACATGAGTGCTGCCAGCATTGCTGCAGAGGTTGAAGACGTGGGAGGTCAGCCTGTCAGTGCTCAGACCATACGCCGCACACTGCATCAACTCGGTCTGCATGGTCGTCATCCCAGAAGGAAGCTGACGCACAAGAAAGCCAGCAAACAGTTTGCTGAAGACAAGCAGTCCAAGAACATGGATTACTGGAATGCCCTGTGGTCTGACGAGACCAAGATAAACTTGTTTGGTTCAGATGGTGTCCAGCATGTGTGGTGGCGCCCTGGTGAGAAGTACCAAGACAACTGTATCTTGCCTACAGTCAAGCATGGTGGTGGTAGCATCATGGTCTTGGGCTGCATGAGTGTTGCTGGCACTGGGGAACTGCAGTTCATTGAGGGAAACATGAATTCCAACATGTACTGTGACATTCTGAAACAGAGCATGATCCCCTCCCTTCGAAAACTGGGCCTCATGGCAGTTTTCCAACAGGATAACGACCCCAAACACAACCTCCAAGATGACAACTGCCTTGCTGAGGAAGCTGAAGGTAAAGGTGATGGACTAAACCCAATTGAGCACCTGTGGCGCATCCTCAAGTGGAAGGTGGAGGAGTTCAAGGTGTCTAACATCCACCAGCTCCGTGATGTCATCATGGAGGAGTGGAAGAGGATTCCAGTAGCAACCTGTGCAGCTCTGGTGAATTCCATGCCCGGGAGGGTTAAGGCAGTGATAATAATGGTGGTCACACAAAATATTGACACTTTGGGCACAATTTGGACATGTTCACTGTGGGGTGTACTCACTTATGTTGCCAGCCATTTAGACATTAATGGCTGTGTGTTGAGTTATTTTCAGAAGACAGTTAATCTACACTGCTATACAAGTTGTACACTGACTACTCTAAGTTATATCCAAGTTTCATGTCTACAGTGTCGTCCCATGAAAAGATATAATCAAATATTTGCAGAAATGTGAGAGGTGTACTCACTTTTGTGATACACTGTATATCAAGAACAATCTGTAAACATTTACAATCAAATACAAACAAATCTATAGAGTTCATTTCATTTTACATTTAAAAAAGTAAATACATAATATATAATTAATCTGCATCTGAATATAAATGAAAAAATACAAAATACAAAATAATTGTTGTGCATCACAGAAATTCATGTTTCTACACCTGAACATTTAATGAACTTTTATTAAGGCAGAATTAGCAAAAAAGTGCAATAAAGTCATTTAAATCTACAAAGGAGAGTTAAATATCCCATACAGGATATAATCCATCAATAAATCTAATAATTCCACCCTGTTTCCAGCAGATCTGTGTAAGTAAAAGTGCAGATTTACTCTACTGTAATTAAAAGTGCGAGTACCTCCCATCTGAAGATCATCGCCCGTCATTTTAATCTGACTTGTAGATGATTCTAGTGCTGCTGCTTCTCCAGGTTTCTCGTCCTGTTCAACATACTAGCACTGTAGCTACACACAACAGGAGAACATGTTTACTGGAAACACTGAGGCGACCGCTTGGTTCAATGGAGACCGTACCAGCAAATCCAACGTAGAGATTTATTTTATAAACATTGTCTGTTTTACCATCGCTTTATCCTATTTAGGGTCGTGATGGGTCCAGTTCACTAAGCGAGAGGTAGGAAACACCCTGGACGGGTCCCCAGTCCATCACAGGGCAAACACACACATACACACCCAGGGTCAATTTCATAGCTCCAGTTAACCTGACTGTATGTCTTTGGACTGTGGGAGGAAACCGGAGCTCCTGGAGGAAACCCTAGACACCCCGCAGAGTATTAGCATGTTAGACCGCTGTGTCACCTGAACGCCCCAGTCCGAGTGTTACAGGGATTTTCTTTTGTGTGTGTGACAGTGTCTATGACTTTCAAAAGACTACGATTCCCATGGTGCACCTGTGACAGACCTACACTTGGAACAGTAGTAAATATTTACAAGAGTAAACGGCTCATCCAGAGAGTCACAGAAGGTCCCTGAGAAAAGCTGAAGGCCTGCAGACATCTTCTAGCCTCGGCAGAGGTCAGTGGTCATGATTCTTCAATGAAAAAGACGAGCTAAATACAGAACATGTACACCGACCAGGCATAACATTATGACCACTGACAGGTGAAGTGAATAACACTGATTATCTTCATCACAGCACCTGTAAGTAGGTGGGATATATCAGGCAGCGAGTGAACGTTTTATCCTCAAAGTTGATGTTAGAAGCAGGAAAAATGGGTGAGCGTGAGGATCTGAGCGAAATTGTGGCTAGACGACTGGGTCAGAGCATCTCCAGAACTGCAGCTCTTGTGGGGTCAGCATCTATCAAAAGTGGTCCAAGGAAGGAACAGTGGTAAACCAGCGACAGGGTCATGGGCAGCCAAGGCTCATTGATGCACGTGGGGAGCGAAGGCTGGTCCATGTGGTCCTATCCAACAGACGAGCTACTGTAACTCAAATTGCTGAAGAAGCATCACAGTTCGTTGCTTATGGGGCAGCAAAAGGGGGACCAACACAATATTAGATAGGTGGTCATGGTTAATTTACACAACAAGGGTCTTATTATATCTACTAAATAATAAATCCAGCATTTTAATAGCAGTCAGACGTAGTTCTGGTACTGTTCTGGGACTAAGTCTGATATGAAGCAGTTCTGTAAAGTGATAGAAAACCAGTTAAGGGGGCATTTACTTTTTCACAGGGGTGAACTGGCTGCTGGATAACGTATCATGTTTGATTTAATGATCTGAAATCATTCAACACAGGCAAACTGAGGGGGGCAATTACTTATCATACCACAGCTTACAGCCTTTGCAGAATGTTCATTTTCATCTGATGCTCTAAAACACTTAAAATATCCTTTAAAATGTGGACAGTGCGTATTTCCCCAAAAAAGGTTCAAAGAATCGTGCAGCAATCGCAGCAGCTCTTGTTCCTGGACGTTTCCACCGGGCGTACCCGCGGGGTGTATCGATGTGGTGCAGGTTCGACGACAATCTCTTCTAACAGAGAATCGTTATCTGAGCTGACGTCACTGCACTCGGACTCCTCCTCATAACCCATCTCTTTTAGGAACTCGATCCTGCTCCTCTGCCTGATCTTCTTGAGCAGGGACAGGTTGATGCGGTAGGTGGTTCTTGGGTCGAAGTTCCGGCGGTCACAGTGCTGGGTCACGTAAACTTGATCAAAACTCCAGTTGACGATAATTCGGTCCATGTTACTGCTGTCCTGATAGCCAGTATAAGCTTCTCTGACATAATCTGGCAGCTCAGACGCCCTGTAATGGTTTAGATTTCCCACAATGTAGTACGACTCGTTGCTCTCCGGCAGGAGTCTGATTCCGTTGTTGTCGGGTTTGTTGCCGAAAGGGTGAAATCCGTATTTGGATAACAGAGGATCACATTGCCGAACGATCTGATCATAGGAGTTAAAATAAACGCACTCCGTTGCAAACCAGTACAGCAGGTTGAGTCCGTGTCTGGGCGGAGGCTGACCGAATCTGGACTGCTTTAGCTGGTCTATTCTGTACAGCTTGCTTATTTTGGGCATGGTGAACCCTGGTGATTGTGAGATGTTTGGGATGGATCTAAATATACGGACAAAAAGATTGAAAATAAATTATCATTATGACATCAAATTCCAAAACAAGGCGTTAATACAGATCTGCACCCCTTAGCAGCTGTAACAGCCTACAACTGTCTAGAATTACAAAGCACGTGGAACAGTGGTCTCAGGCTGAGAGTAAATTTGTCTGGATGGTCAGACATAATCCATGAAACACCAAAACACCTAAACCTATACCTATAATGATATAAAAGCTACTGGAACATGGATGACACTGTCCAGCAAGTTTTATTTATCAAAGACTATAATATATTGGGTATATATTATATATCCATTAATAACAATAATAATAATAATAGTAATAATATTAATACTACTACTAATAATAATAATATAAATAATAATAACAGTAATAATAATTATATTAATAATAACAGTAATAATAATAGTAACAATAATAATAATAGTAATAACATAAATAATAATAATCACAGTAATACTATTAATAATAATAATAACAACAATAATAATAACAGTAGTAATATTAATAATAACAATGATTATACTACTACTACTACTACTACGGATAATAATAGTAATAATAATCATAACAATAACAAAACAAATAACTACCATATAATAACAATAATAATAATAATAATAATAATAATAGTAATAATGATAATAACTATAATTATGCTATTACTACAACTATAGTACTACAATTACTTCGGCTACGGCTGCTACTACTAACAATAACAATAATATTAATGCTTAAATCAACAGTTATTCTGTAATGAAATAAATAAACTTATGAGGTTGTAATTAATACACAGAAGGTCGTACCAGTTAGTTTACTCTGTAAATTCGTCTTTACTCTTCCTGCAGATGGTTGAACCCTGTTAAGTTTCTCTTTCTAGTAAACAGAAACTGATCGAGTCTGAACTCAGGAACTGAGGTGGGCGTGGCTACTGTCAGGTTACTGCTGAACTGCACCGGTCACGTGAACGACAAAGCCAGACATCATGCACTCACCGTGGTGCAGAGGTGTCTGATTTTTACCCATCAGGCATCAGGAGTTTGTTTTAAGAATGTTCTACATGTTCCAAGCTGTGACTTTGTAATCATTTATTGATTTTCAGCAATTTTAGGTTCAGTCAAATCAGCACTGACCGCTGACCACGTGATTGACATTGAAATGTAAATATTTTACTCACTTTCTTAACCGCTTATCCAATCAGGTGCCGCCCATGAATATTTTCATTTATAGCAGTATAACTGAGATACAAAAATGTACTGAAGCTTCATGAGGTTTTAATATTTTATTCACTGATCTATAGCAGAAAACATCGACTGATCCAAACATGAAATAAATACAATCATAAAAATCAGTGAGATGATCAGAATGAGTGAAACTGAATGTTCCTGCAGGCTCGATACTACACAACATTTACATACAAGATGAGAAGTACAGTGAATGATCTATATCTGTATAATCTACAGTAACTGGCAGACATCCCAAGCTGCAGAAACTCTGAGGTACCCCCGGACCTCGACCCCGACCCCACCAAGCCAAAAAAAAAAAAAAAAAAACAGCTAAGAAGCCTCTCGCACACACCAAAGGATGATATGGGTGATAACAGAACACGTTACAAACACATTAATGTGTACTACATAGTGCACTAGATTGTATATTAGAAAAGAATTTATGGTCCTTACTTAGTGCACTAGATAGTGTACTAGATAATATACTTATTTTTCTTACATAATGCTTTAGGTAGCGTATTAGTTAACGGATTTAGGTTCCCTACATAGTGCACTAAATTGTATATCAGATAACGGATTTACAGTGTATCACAAAAGTGAGTACACCCCTCACATTTCTGCAGATATTTAAGTATATCTTTTCATGGGACAACACTGACAAAATGACACTTTGACACAATGAAAAGTAGTCTGTGTGCAGCTTATATAACAGTGTAAATTTATTCTTCCCTCAAAATAACTCAATATACAGCCATTAATGTCTAAACCACCGGCAACAAAAGTGAGTACACCCCTAAGAGACTACACCCCTAAATGTCCAAATTGAGCACTGCTTGTCATTTTCCCTCCAAAATGTCATGTGATTTGTTAGTGTTACTAGGTCTCAGGTGTGCATAGGGAGCAGGTGTGTTTAATTTAGTAGTACAGCTCTCACACTCTCTCATACTGGTCACTGAAAGTTCCAACATGGCACCTCATGGCAAAGAACTCTCTGAGGATCTTAAAAGACGAATTGTTGCGCTACATGAAGATGGCCAAGGCTACAAGAAGATTGCCAACACCCTGAAACTGAGCTGCAGCACAGTGGCTAAGATCATCCAGCATTTTAAAAGAGCAGGGTCCACTCAGAACAGACCTCGCGTTGGTCGTCCAAAGAAGCTGAGTGCACGTGCTCAGCGTCACATCCAACTGCTGTCTTTGAAAGATAGGCGCAGGAGTGCTGTCAGCATTGCTGCAGAGATTGAAAAGGTAGGGGGTCAGCCTGTCAGTGCTCAGACCATACGCCGCACACTACATCAAATTGGTCTGCATGGCTGTCACCCCAGAAGGAAGCCTCTTCTGAAGTCTCTACACAAGAAAGCCCGCAAACAGTTTGCTGAAGACATGTCAACAAAGGACATGGATTACTGGAACCATGTCCTATGGTCTGATGAGACCAAGATTAATTTGTTTGGTTCAGATGGTCTCAAGCATGTGTGGCGGCAATCAGGTGAGGAGTACAAAGATAAGTGTGTCATGCCTACAGTCAAGCATGGTGGTGGGAATGCCATGGTCTGGGGCTGCATGAGTGCGGCAGGTGTTGGGGAGTTACATTTCATTGAGGGACACATGAACTCCAATATGTACTGTGAAATACTAAGCAGAGCATGATCCCCTCCCTCCGGAAACTGGGTCGCAGGGCAGTGTTCCAGCATGATAATGACCCCAAACACACCTCTAAGATGACCACTGCTTTATTGAAGAGGCTGAGGGTAAAGGTGATGGACTGGCCAAGCATGTCTCCAGACCTAAACCCAATAGAACATCTTTGGGGCATCCTCAAGCGGAAGGTGGAGGAGCGCAAAGTCTCGAATATCCGCCAGCTCCGTGATGTCGTCATGGAGGAGTGGAAAAGCATTCCAGTGGCAACCTGTGAAGCTCTGGTAAACTCCATGCCCAGGAGAGTTAAGGCAGTTCTGGGAAATAATGGTGGCCACACAAAATATTGACACTTCAGGAACTTTCACTAAGGGGTGTACTCACTTTTGTTGCCGGTGGTTTAGACATTAATGGCTGTATATTGAGTTATTTTGAGGGAAGAATAAATTTACACTGTTATATAAGCTGCACACAGACTACTTTTCATTGTGTCAAAGTGTCATTTTGTCAGTGTTGTCCCATGAAAAGATATACTTAAATATCTGCAGAAATGTGAGGGGTGTACTCACTTTTGTGATACACTGTATGTTCCCTACATAGTGCACTAGATTGTATATCAGATAACGGATTTATGTTCCCTACATAGTGCACTAGATTGTATATCAGATAACGGATTTATGTTCCCTACATAGTGCACTAGATTGTATATAAGATAACAGATTTATGTTCCCTACATAGTGCACTAGACAGTATATTAGACAATTGGTTTATGTTCCCTACACAGTGCACTAGATTGTATATCAGATAACGGATTTAATACGCGTACCCGTGCGCATGTGTGTGTGCTCTCTTGGCCGCTCGTTCTAGATTCCGGGAGATTTTATCTGACTTGCGGGCATCAGGGAGCCGCTATGTATATGCGGGAGACTCCCGGAACTTCCAGCAGACTTGGGATGTCTGGTAACTGGTAAAAAATATGTAGACACTCCTGTTTCAGCCACACCCACTGCTAGCAGAAGTATAAAATCTAATATATAAAACAATATGCTTGTGTTAAAAGTTTAGGAAAGGCCTGTTCCTTATCACTGTGGTCCACAGATAGGCTAATATTAGAGAAAGGAGCGGTCAACTGCATTATATTGCTTATAGATTAGTTTTGGAACAGGATGTCCAGCGAGCTCATAGTCAGGAGTCCACATATACTCTACATACAGTGTATCACAAAAGTGAGTACACCCCTCACATTTCTGCAGATATTTAAGTATATCTTTTCATGGGACAACACTGACAAAATGACACTTTGACACAATGAAAAGTAGACTGTGTGCAGCTTATATAACAGTGTAAATTTATTCTTCCCTCAAAATAACTCAATATACAGCCATTAATGTCTAAACCACCGGCAACAAAAGTGAGTACACCCCTTAGTAAAAAGTCCTGAAGTGTCAATATTTTGTGTGGCCACCATTATTTCCCAGAACTGCCTTAACTCTCCTGGGCATGGAGTTTACCAGAGCTTCACAGGTTGCCACTGGAATGCTTTTCCACTCCTCCATGACGACATCACGGAGCTGGCAGATATTCGAGACTTTGCGCTCCTCCACCTTCCGCTTGAGGATGCCCCAAAGATGTTCTATTGGGTTTAGGTCTGGAAACATGCTTGGCCAGTCCATCACCTTTACCCTCAGCCTCTTCAATAAAGCAGTGGTCGTCTTAGAGGTGTGTTTGGGGTCATTATCATGCTGGAACACTGCCCTGCGACCCAGTTTCCGGAGGGAGGGGATCATGCTCTGCTTCAGTATTTCACAGTACATATTGGAGTTCATGTGTCCCTCAATGAAATGTAACTCCCCAACACCTGCTGCACTCATGCAGCCCCAGACCATGGCATTCCCACCACCATGCTTGACTGTAGGCATGACACACTTATCTTTGTACTCCTCACCTGATTGCCGCCACTCATGCTTGAGACCATCTGAACCAAACAAATTAATCTTGGTCTCATCAGACCATAGGACATGGTTCCAGTAATCCATGTCCTTTGTTGACATGTCTTCAGCAAACTGTTTGCGGGCTTTCTTGTGTAGAGACTTCAGAAAAGGCTTCCTTCTGGGGTGACAGCAATGCAGACCAATTTGATGTAGTGTGCGGCGTATGGTCTGAGCACTGCCAGGCTGACCCCCCACCTTTTCAATCTCTGCAGCAATGCTGACAGCACTCCTGCGCCTATCTTTCAAAGACAGCAGTTGGATGTGACGCTGAGCACGTGCACTCAGCTTCTTTGGACGACCAACGCGAGGTCTGTTCTGAGTGGACCCTGCTCTTTTAAAACGCTGGATGATCTTGGCCACTGTGCTGCAGCTCAGTTTCAGGGTGTTGGCAATCTTCTTGTAGCCTTGGCCATCTTCATGTAGCGCAACAATTCGTCTTTTAAGATCCACAGAGAGTTCTTTGCCATGAGGTGCTATGTTGGAACTTTCAGTGACCAGTATGAGAGAGTGTGAGAGCTGTACTACTAAATTGAACACACCTGCTCCCTATGCACACCTGAGACCTAGTAACACTAACAAATCACATGACATTTTGGAGGGAAAATGACAAGCAGTGCTCAATTTGGACATTTAGGGGTGTAGTCTCTTAGGGGTGTACTCACTTTTGTTGCCGGTGGTTTAGACATTAATGGCTGTATATTGAGTTATTTTGAGGGAAGAATAAATTTACACTGTTATATAAGCTGCACACAGACTACTTTTCATTGTGTCAAAGTGTCATTTTGTCAGTGTTGTCCCATGAAAAGATATACTTAAATATCTGCAGAAATGTGAGGGGTGTACTCACTCTTGTGATACACTGTACATATATAATCTGTACCATGTATATCAAGAACAATCTGTAAACATTTACAATCAAATACAAACAAATCTATAGAGTTCATTTCATTTTACATTTAAAAAAGTAAATACATAATATATAATTAATCTGCATCTGAATATAAATGAAAAAAATACAAAATACAAAATTGTTGTGCATCACAGAAATTCATGTTTCTACACCTGAACATTTAACAAACTTTAATTAAGGCAGAATTAGCAAAAAAGTGCAATAAAGTCATTTAAATCTACAAAGGAGAGTTAAATATCCCATACAGGATATAATCCATCAATAAATCTAATAATTCCACCCTGTTTCCAGCAGATCTGTGTAAGTAAAAGTGCAGATTTACTCTACTGTAATTAAAAGTGCGAGTACCTCCCATCTGAAGATCATCGCCCGTCATTTTAATCCGACTTGTAGACGATTTTAAGGTGCTGCTGCTTCTCCAGACTTCTCGTCCTGTTCAACATACTAGCACTGTAGCTACACACAACAGGAGAACATGTTTACTGGAAACACTGAGGCGACCGCTTGGTTCAATGGAGACCGTACCAGCAAATCCAACGTAGAGATTTATTTTATAAACATTGTCTGTTTTACCATCGCTTTATCCTATTCAGGGTCGTGATGGGTCCAGTTCACTAAGCGAGAGGTAGGAAACACCCTGGACGGGTCCCCAGTCCATCACAGGGCAAACACACACATACACACCCAGGGTCAATTTCATAGCTCCAGTTAACCTGACTGTATGTCTTTGGACTGTGGGAGGAAACCGGAGCTCCTGGAGGAAACCCTAGACACGGGGAGAAAATGCAAACTCCACACAGAAAGGGAATCAACCCCAGGACCTTCTTGCTGTGAGGCGACAATGCTACCCACTGAATTAACAGATCTGACAATCCACACGTTTACATTTACTTGCAAGTGATTCGCATCTGAAATACAATTCAAGCTTGTAATTTAAAAGATCTACAGGAACACTACCAAGCAAATTTCAAAAGAGCTGAGAACCATGTTGTTGAAATTTAGTCAATTCCAGTTCCCGATTGTGAATCTGTAGCCTACAGACCTACACTTGGAACAGTAGTAAATATTTACAAGAGTAAACGGCTCAGTGACGGCTCATCCAGAGAGTCACAGAAGGTCCCTGAGAAAAGCTGAAGGCCTGCAGACATCTTCTAGCCTCGGCAGAGGTCAGTGGTCATGATTCTTCAATGAAAAAGACGAGCTAAACACAGAACATGTACACCGACCAGGCATAACATTATGACCACTGACAGGTGAAGTGAATAACACTGATTATCTCTTCATCACAGCACCTGTAAGTAGGTGGGATATATCAGGCAGTGAACATTTTATCCTCAAAGTTGATGTTAGAAGCAGGAAAAATGGGCGAGCGTGACGATCTGAGCGAGTTTGACGAGGGCCAAATTGTGATGGCTAGACGACTGGGTGAGAGCATCTCCAAACCTGCAGCTCTTGTGGGGTCAGCATCTATCAAAAGTGGTCCAAGGAAGGAACAGTGGTAAACCGGCGACAGGGTCATGGGCGGCCAAGGCTCATTGATGCACGTGGGAAGCAAAGGCTGACCCGTGTGGTCCGATCCAACAGACGAGCTACTGTAGCTCAAACTGCTGAAGAAGCATCACAGTTCGTTGCTTATGGGGCAGCAAAAGGGGGACCAACACAATATTAGATAAGTGGTCATAATGTTATGCCTGATCAGTGTTTTATGGCCATGTTTAATTTACACAACAAGGGTCTTATTATTATTATATTTAGTAAATAATAAATCCAGCATTTTAATAGCAGTCAGACGTAGTTCTGGTACTTGGGTGGTAGGGGGATGCTGTGCTGTTCAGAATTTTTCCCATGAGCTGTAGCTGAGCTGTTATTGGGTTACGTAGCGGGACAACGATCCAAAATTCCCGACCCGAACCCGACAGAGATGCTGCAACCTGGAACAAGCAGCTTGTATCTGGTCATCAGGACTAAGTCTGATCTGAAGCAGTTCTGTAAAGTGATCAAACCAGTTAAGGGGAGCATTTACTTTTTCACAGGGGTGAACTGACTGCTGGATAGACTTGTGCCTAAATTAAAAGTAGTTTTATGTTTGGTTTAATAATCTGAATGCTTATTTTCATCTGACGGTCTAAAACACTTAAAAAATCCTTTAAAATGTGGACAGTGCATATTTCCCCAAAACAGTTTAAAGAATCGTGCAGCAATCGCAGCAGCTCTTGTTCCTGGACGTTTCCACCGGGCGTACCCGCGGGGTGTATCGATGTGGTGCAGGTTCGACAACAATCTCATCTAACACAGGATCGTTATCTGAGCAGACGTCACTGCACTTGGACTCCTCTTGATAACCCATCTCTTTTAGGAACTCGATCCTGCTCCTCTGCCTGATCTTCTTGAGCAGGGACAGGCTGATGCGGTAGGTGGTTCTTGGGTCGAAGTTCCAGCGGTCACAGTGCTGGGTCACGTAAACTTGATCAAAACTCCACTTGACGATAATTCGGTCCATGTTACTGCCGTCCAGATAGCCAGTATAAGCTTCTCTGACGTATTCTGGCAGCTCAGACGCCCTGTAATGGTTTAGATTTCCCACAATGTAGTACGACTCGTTGCTCTCCGGCAGGAGTCTGATTCCGTTGTTGTCGGGTTTGTTGTTGAAGAAGTGAAATCCGTATTTGGAAGACCGAGGATCACATTCCCGGACGATCTCATCATAGAAGTTTAAAAAAATGCACTCTGTTGCAAACCAGTACAGCAGATTGAGTCCGTGTCTGGGCGGAGGCTGACCGAATCTGGACTGCTTCAGCTGCTCTGTCGTGTCCAGCTCTTTTACTGTGGGCATGGTGAAGATTCCTGGTGATCTTCAGATGTTTGGGATGGATCTGAATGTAAGGACAAAAAGATTTAAAATTAGGTGATCATCAGGACATCAAAAAGAAAAGAAGAGACTAGATCATCACTTCGAACCGAATGTGTGTCTAAATCACACATGTACAGGCAATATAAGGGCGGTTGAAGCCTAGCAGGTTAAGTACTGAACTAGTAATCGAAAGGTTGTTGGTTCAAGTCCCACGACAGCCTGGTTGCCACTGTTGGGCCCTTAACCCTCAATTGCTTAGACAGTATACTCTCACTGTACTGTAAATCACTTTGGATAGAAGCATCTGCTAAATGCTGAACATGTAAATGCAATATAATAAGAATAATAATAATAATACAATTAACTACTAATGTCAATAATTATAATAATAATAATTATATAATGATTATAATAATTATGCTATTATATATATGTATATATAACAACGATAATATTGTTATAATAATAGTAATAATGAATAACAATGATGATACTACTACTAATGATAATACTTATACAATACACAATAATAACAAAAATAATGATGATAAAACCCGTAATAATCACAATAATTATAAAAATAACAGTAATAATAACAATAATAACAACAACAAAAAGTATAACTACAATATAACAATTATAATAATAATAGTAATAATAATAATAACAATGATTATAGTATTACTACAACTACTACTACTAATAATAATAATAACAACAACAATAATAATACTACTATTACTACTACTACTACTACTAACAATAATATTACTGTTACTACAACTACTACTAATAACAATAATAACAATAATAATACTACTATTACTACTACTACTACTACTACTACTACTATTACTACTACTAATAACAATAATAATATTACTATTACTACAACTACTACTACTAATAACAATAATATTACTGTTACTACAACTACTACTAATAACAATAATAATAATAACAATAATAATAATAACAATAATAATACTACTATTACTACTACTACTATTATTACTACTGCTATTATTACTACTAATAACAATAATATTACTGCTACTACAACTACTACTAATAACAATAATAATAATAACAATAACAATACTACTATTACTACTACTACTAATAACAATAATAATATTACTATTACTACAACTACTACTATTACTACTACTAATAACAATAATATTACTACAACTACTACTAATAACAATAACAATAATGACAATAATACTACTACTATTACTACTACTATTACTACTACTAATAACAATAACAATAATACTATTACTACTACTCCTACTAATAACAATAACAATAATACTATTACTACTACTCCTACTAATAACAATAATAATAATACTATTACTACTACTCCTACTAATAACAATAACAATAATAATAATACTATTACTACTACTCCTACTAATAACAATAACAATAATACTATTACTACTACTCCTACTAATAACAATAATAATAATACTATTACTACTACTCCTACTAATAACAATAACAATAATACTATTACTACTACTCCTACTAATAACAATAATAATAATACTATTACTACTACTATTACTGCTATTACTACTACTACTACTAATAATAATAATAATATTACTATTACTACTACTAATAATAATATTACTATTACTACTACTGTTACTACCATTACTACTACTATTACTACTACTACTACTACTAATAACAATAATAATAATACTATTACTACTACTATTACTGCTATTACTACTACTACTAATAATAATAATAATAATAATATTACTATTACTACTAATAATAATAATATTACTATTACTACTACTATTACTACCATTACTACTACTATTACTACTACTACTACTACTAATAACAATAATAATAATACTCTTACTACTACTATTACTACTACTATTACTACTACTACTACTACTAATAACAATACTATTACTACTAATAACAATAATAATAATACTATTACTACTACTACTACTAATAACAATAATAATAATACTATTACTACTACTATTACTGCTATTACTACTACTACTACTACTACTAATAATAATAATATTACTATTACTACTACTACTAATAATAATATTACTATTACTACTACTGTTACTACCATTACTACTACTACTAATAACAATAATAATAATACTATTACTACTACTACTACTACTACCAATAATAATATTACTATTACTAATAATAATATTACTATTACTACTACTGTTACTACCATTACTACTACTATTACTACTACTACTACTACTACTAATAACAATAATAATAATACTATTACTACTATTACTAATATCACTACTATTACTACTACTAATAACAATAATAATAATAGTAATAATGATAATAATAACACTGATTATAGTATTACTACAACTACTAACAATAACAATAATATTAATGCTTAAATCAACAGTTATTCTGTAATGAAATAAATAAACCTGAGAGGTTGTGATTGATATACAGGTCTTACCAGTTAGTTTACTCTGTAAATTCGTCTTTACTCTTCCTGCAGGCGGTTGAACCCTGTTAAGTTCCTCTTTCTAGTAAACAGATACTGATCAGGGTCTGAACTCAGGAACTGAGGTGGGCGTGGCTACTGTCAGGTTACTGCTAAACTGCACCGGCCTGGTTAATCAGTCACATAAACACCAGGAACAATGTGGTACAAACACCTGATTATAAACCCAGACATCATGCACTCATGATGAAACCGTGAACTCACCCTGGGGCAGGGGCAGCTGATTCTTACCCATCAGGCATCTGGAGTTTGTTTTAAGAATTATCCACGATGACTGATGTGTTTACATGTTACATTGTGTGTTCCCCTCCCATGTGACTTTGTATTCATTTACAGCAGCCACCTCATCCTGGTCAGGGTTGCAGACATTTGAATGTCAGCCAGAAACACTAGAAAGGAATACAAACGGGACAGGGTGGCAGTCACAGGCCAACACACACACACACACACGCACACACGCACACACGCACACACACAGACACACACACACACAGACACACACACACACACACACAGACACACACACACAGACACACACACTTCAGAGCGGCCAATATCACTACTGCATGTTTTTGAAAGGTGAACAGAAAACGGGTACCTAGAGGAAATTCATGTGGATGTTGGGAGAACATGCTAAACTTGTCACACAAGATGGCACACAGTTACCTTATGACTCAAAACACACATCAGAACTGAATTTGGAACATCAAAATTAGCCAGAAAGTTTCCCCTTTAGTCCTGATCTTCAGTGTGTGCCAACACATTTAATAAAAAAATCTATTATTATTATTATTATTATTATTATTATTATATTGCTGTTAGTATTAACATTATCATTATTAGTTTTTTAGTATTTTTACAATTTATTATTATTATTATTAGTAGTAGTATTAGTATTATTTTGCTGCTGTTATTATTATTATTATTATTATGATTAATAATTATTTTTAGAATTATTGAAATTTTTATTATATTTATTTTATTATATTATATTTATTTATTATTATATTTAATTATTTATTATTATTATTATTATATTGTTATTATTATTGTTATTACTTATTGCTGTTATTATTAATTTTGTAGCATTATTGCAATTTTTGTATTATTATTATTATCATCATTATTATATTGCTGTTATTATTATTATATTGCTGTTATTATTATTATTATTATTATATTGCTGTTATTATTATTGTTATATTGATGTTATTATTATTATTATATTGTTATTATTATTATTACATTGCTGTTATTATTATTATTATTATATTGCTGTTATTATTATTGTTATATTGCTGTTATTATTATTATATTGCTGTTATTATTATTATTATTATATTGCTGTTATTATTATTATTATATTGCTGTTATTATTATTATATTGCTGTTATTCTTATTCTTATTATTATTATATTGCTGTTATTATTATTATTATAATTATTATTATATTGCTGTTATTATTATTATTATATTGCTGTTATTATTATTATATTGCTGTTATTCTTCTTATTATTATTATTATTATATTGCTGTTATTCTTATTCTTATTATTATTATATTGCTGTTATTATTATTATATTGCTGTTATTATTATTATATTGCTGTTATTCTTATTCTTATTATATTGCTGTTATTATTATTATATTGCTGTTATTATTATTATATTGCTGTTATTATTATTATATTGCTGTTATTCTTATTCTTATTATTATTATTATTATATTGCTGTTATTATTATTATATTGCTGTTATTCTTATTATTATTATTATTATATTGCTGTTATTATTATTATATTGCTGTTATTCTTATTCTTATTATATTGCTGTTATTATTACTTTGCGGTTATTATGAACATTATATTATTAGTTTTTAGTATTATTGCAATGTTTTATTACAATTATTATTATGACTATTTATTATTATTATTGACTTTTATTTTATTCCATTGAGTTGTATTGCAATATAATTTTTTTGTATCGTTTTATTTTAGTAGCGTTTTATTTTAATATCGTTTTATTTCAATATATCAGCAGAAAAGAAGCAAAAAACGAGGCGACTGAAACTAATCAGATCAGAGAATAATCTTTATTTTACTTTATCTAGCTAGAATGACCACTTCCCAACAAGTCTATAAACAAATCAAATAGTATTTAATTAAAAAGAAAAGAGAACATAATATAATGATTTAAAAAAACTTGGGGCAGTAAGAGGAACGTTAATAAACAGAGGCAGCAACGATTTACAATCCTGTAACAGTACTGGTGTTGTTTTGCGTGTAGATTTACATTGTGACACGTTTCAAAAAAAGTTGGGATGGGGGTTTGTTTAGCACTTCGTTTCGTCACTATTCCTTTAAAGTTAAAGTTCTGTAGGTTTCCCTGTCCCCCAATTCAAAACTTGAGGAGCCTTATATTGCGGGTCTGATCTGCAGGCAGGCCAGCCAAGCACCAGCACTCTCTTACTGCAAGACGTGGCTTGCCGTTGTCTTTTTAAAACAAGCGCCCCCGTCCCTCAAAAACATATCTAGATGGAAATATGTCTTGGTGAAAAATGCGTAAACTCCTGAACTGTAAAATGTTGTTAATGCTCACTTTATAGCCATTTTACCTACTGTCCCAAGTTTTTTGGAATTACATTTGTATGTTTATGACTTTCTAGACACGTAATGGAAATGGCACACCCGTTTAAAGAATGGTACACCAAGAAAACCAGGAGTCGTCTGTGTTCCCCCTCTGAGGGTCCACGTTCTCCCGCTGAGAGCTTGCGCCCCCGCTCAGACTTTGGAATTTGACAAGCCGCACTATTTGGAGAAATTGGTTCTTCTCCATGTTCCTGATGGTGTTGATCAGACCCAGACTCACTCGATAGGTGCCGCTGTGGCTGAAATTCTGCGGGTCTGAGTGTTGGGTGATGTACACCCTGTCGATGGTGCGGTCATTCAGACGCACAATGATGCGATCCATGTTACCTTTGCCATAATAGTGCTGGTTGTTTAGAGGTCTCACATAATCCGGCAGCATCTCGGCTCTTGGTGCGTTCAGATTGCCCACCTCAAAGTACGGAAGGTTCTGGTTGGGCAGGAGTCGGTCTTCGTCATCGTCAATTCTGTTATTAAAGAACTGGAACCCAAATTCTTTTCCTTTGATGTTGATCTTTGGAACCAAAACACCATTTCCAATATCAACAGCTTCCTTTGCGAACCAGTAGAGAAGATTCAGGCCGTGCCGAAGTGGAGGCTGGCCAAACCCAGTGTTTCGAAGGCTGGACAGTTCGTTTAGGGTTTCGATCTTCACCATGACTGTCCTCTGTCAGGTCTAAGCAAAACTGAAAAGAAAAAAAGCATAAACAAACCAACATGGTGAGCTAAAGCCAACCAATAATACTGCAATATTAAAGAAATGAAACCTACAGACTTGTCAGTGTCAGAAGTTTAAGGAGGAGAGGGAACACTAGAGGTCTGTCTCAAAACCTAGCGAGCTCTCTACACAGACGTCATCCTACACTCCCCCAGAAGAAGCCAGTCTCTATACCTAGACACCTCAAAATGCTGCCTACTAGGACGCCTTATTCTGATCGATATTCTGACCCAATAACGAGGGAGGATCGTGTGCTTTCTCAACCATTTTGAGTGTCCATATACTTATGGTGCCCGACTATTTGACCCTTTAAGTTGAGCGTCCCATTTTGCAATCATACATTGTTGTTTTGCAGTTTTAGCTAAGCCGGTCTGTTCCGATTCTGTTCCGTTTTTAATGACTCCTTTGTTCTGACTTCCTCTAACTAAATGTTGAATGTACCTCAGATCTATTTGGGGGTACAGTAGTAACCTAAAACCCGACGTCAAATGGTTCTGGGACTGGCGTTGAGTTTCGAGGTATTTTTTCCCATAAGGATGTTTGGGAAACCTGTTCATGTGTCCATGGTCCTGTAGAACTGCATGTATATTTTAGGCTAATGTAAAATAATGAGATTGTTTTTAACACTTATACACTGAAAATAACACAAATATAATATAAACACACCAAAATAAAAAGCTGATTCTCAATTTCTCAGAAGCTTGAGCTGTAACACAAGTTTAAAAGTGAAACAGTGGGGAAAATCTGACGATGTATTTCTTCTTATTGCTCTTGTGTTCTCAGCGTTTGTTTGCTGTGTAACTGCTGTCATAACTACCTGTAGCTGTAACATAATTACTCTGTTAAGCATCATCTCTACAGAAACCAAACCAGTTCCACACAACACACCTTTTGTTGGAATGAAATCGCCACCACTGGTTTTGTTTCTCTCCATTGTCGAGTGTTATCGGTGAGGTAGACCAGAGTTAATGTGATGAATGTGGTGACGACGTACGCAAGAGAGAACGCGTTCTTTTGTAATGTTTTAAACATACTCTGACATATCCGAGGCATAACGAACATGATCATTTTCAATATTGTGTACACATACTTTTGATTATATCGATATTTGCTAGCAGACGCTTTTGTTTAAAGTGACTTACAGTTGTGATTAAATACAATTCAAGCAACTGAGAGTTAAGGGCCTTGCTCATTGCTACATTGGCAACTTGGTGGTGATGGTGATGGTGGGGGGGGGGGGGGGGGGGGTTTGAACCAGTGACCTTACAGTCACTAATCCAGAATCTTGAGACTGTGAAAGGCACTATATAAATAAACTGTATTATTATTATTAACCACTAAGCTACTAGTTCCACTAGTATATAGCACAGCGGTACCTTGAAACTCAACATCAACTAGTTCTGGGAGTGGCGTTGAGTTTAAAAGGCGTCGAGTTTTAAGATATTTTTTCCCATAAGGATGTTTGGGAAACCTGTTAATGCGTCCATGGTCCCGTAGAATTGCATATATTTTAGACTATTGTAAAATAATGAGGTTGTTTTTGACACTTATACACTGAAAATAGCACTAATATAATATAAAAACACTGACATACAATTAAAAACAGTTAAAATACAATAAAAGCTGCACTTTAGCTTTACTTCTTTATCGTTTTCTTATGCTTCTTAATCGTGGAGAGAACAAATAAGCAGTGATAATTAAGAGAGATTCTTTTAATACATAAAGTTACATTATTTTATTTCTTAAAACCTCGAGCTGTAACACAAGTTTAAAAGTGAAACAGGGAGGAAAATCCAGATAAACACAGATACACGTGGAGCTGTAACACTGGATCTGTCGCTTATTCCACACAAATGCAGATTCCTCTCATATTCACACTTTGATGACGCTTTACCACACATTTTAGGGGACGTTGAGTTACAAGGTACCGCTGTATAAGTATAGTGTTCCTAATAAAGTGCACATACCAGTTCAGTTCAGGAGCTTATGAATGTGACTCAGTTCTTTAATTAGTTCTTTAACAAAGTTTCGGGCTGCTGGGAAAACAGAACTCATATCAATGGTATAATCTTTTAGAAAAGCTTCCCACCAAAAAGCTCAAAATATTGTAAATAATCGTCCCACTTTTGACCTTTTATTTGTTTTTCCTTTACTAAGCACTTGCACTGAGCACTAACATGCATTTACTAAACTTAAAGAAATAAATAAAACTTATTTTTGGTTTTACCTGATTTGTATCCTTGGACTGTCGTTTAGTTAAATTAGAGTACAGAAATGTTTACTGTAAGAGCTGCTAAATGCAAATGTAATATTATGATCCCTGTTTTGTTTGTTGTTTTGACTCTGTAGGGTCACAGGTCGAGCGACAGCACTCGTACAAGCCTCAGTTATTTTCTCTGCACTCTGAAAGTGTGAAAACTCAATAAAAACTTAATAAAGGGATTAAATAGAAGTAAATCTATATAAATATAAATAAACATACCAGTTCAGGTTCCTGGAGCGTACAGATGTGGATCAGCTCTTGGATCTTCCTCAGCCTCTCTGGCGGTGATGTGTGGGTGGGCGATAAGGCGGATCGAGACTGAATTGAGAAGGTGGAGCCGCTGGGAAAATGAAACTTACCGACTACCAGTAACACATAAAACCCAGAAATACACTGATCAGCCATAACATTAAAACCACCTCCTTCTTTCTACACTCACTGTCCATTTTATCAGCTCCACTTACCATATAGAAGCACTTTGTAGTTCTACAATTACTGACTGTAGTCCATATAGTCAAGAAATACAAATTCCTCAGGGTGCATCTGGATGACAAACTGGACTGGTCTGCCAACACAGACATCTAGTACAGGAAAGGACAGAGCCGGCTCTACTTCCTAAGAAGGCCGAGGTCCTTTAACAATTGTAGGAAACTTCTCCACATGTTTTATCAGTCAGTGGTTGTCAGTGTTTTTTTTTATGCTGTGCTGTGCTGGGGAGGCAGTATCAAGAAGAAGGATGAAGCACGGCTGGACAATCTGATCTGGCACTGAACTGGAGGGTTACAATGGTCTTGAATTTCCTCCATTTGTACACAATCTGTCTGACTGTGGATTGGTGGAGTCCAAACTCTTTAGAGATGGTTTTGTAACCTTTTCCAGCCTGATGAGCATCAACAACTCTTTTTCTGAGGTCCTCAGAAATCTCCTTTGTTCGTGCCATGATACACTACCACAAACATGTGTTGTGAAGAGCAGACTTTGATAGATCCCTGTTCTTTAAATAAAACAGGGTGCCCACTCACACCTGATTGTCGTCCCATTGATTGAAAACACCCGACTCTAATTTCACCTTCAAATTAACTGCGAATCCTAGAGGTTCACATACTTTTGCCACTCACAAATATGTAATATTGGATCCTTTTCCTCAATAACTAAATGACCAAGTATGATATTTTTGTCTCATTTGTTAAGCTGGGTTCTCTTTATCTACTTTTAGGACTTGTGTGAAAATCTGATAATGTTTTAGGTCATATTCATGCAGAAATATCGAAAATTCTAAAGGGTTCACAAACTTTCAAGCACCACTGTATCTGTCTATATCTGTCTGCCTGTCTATCTATCTATATCTGTCTATCTATATCTGTCTATCTGTCTATCTGTCTATCTATCTATCTATCTATCTATCTATCTATCTATCTATCTATCTATCTATCTATCTATCTATCTATCTATCTATCTATCTGTGAGTACACCCCTCACATTTCTGCAGATATTTAAGTATATCTTTTCATGGGACAACACTGACAAAATGACACTTTGACACAATGAAAAGTAGTCTGTGTGCAGCTTATATAACAGTGTACATTTATTCTTCCCTCAAAATAACTCAATATACAGCCATTAATGTCTAAACCACCGGCAACAAAAGTGAGTACACCCCTAAGAGACTACACCCCTAAATGTCCAAATTGAACACTGCTTGTCATTTTCCCTCCAAAATGTCATGTGACTCGTTAGTGTTACTAGGTCTCAGGTGTGCATAGGGAGCAGGTGTGTTCAATTTAGTAGTACAGCTCTCACACTCTCTCACACTCTCTCATACTGGTCACTGAAAGTTCCAACATGGCACCTCATGGCAAAGAACTCTCTGAGGATCTTAAAAGACGAATTGTTGCACTACATGAAGATGGCCAAGGCTACAAGAAGATTGCCAACACCCTGAAACTGAGCTGCAGCACAGTGGCCAAGATCATCCAGCGTTTTAAAAGAGCAGGGTCCACTCAGAACAGACCTCGCGTTGGTCGTCCAAAGAAGCTGAGTGCACGTGCTCAGCGTCACATCCAACTGCTGTCTTTGAAAGATAGGCACAGATTTACACTGTTATATAAGCTGCACACAGACTACTTTTCATTGTGTCAGTGTCATTTTGTCAGTGTTGTCCCATGAAAAGATATACTTAAATATCTGCAGAAATGTGAGGGGTGTACTCACTTTTGTGATGCACTGTATATCTGTCTATCTATCTATCTGTCTGTCTGTCTGTCTGTCTATCTATCCATCTATCTATCTATCTATCTATCTATCTGTCTGTCTATCTGTCTATATCTGTGTCTATATCTGCCTATATCTGCCTGCCTGCCTGCCTACCCTCCCTGTACTGCAATGGTCAGGACCACCACAGAGCAGGTATTATTTAGGTGGTGGATCATTCACTGGAAAATAAAAGGATGTCCAAATAATTTCTAGGAATATTTACACTACAAATAAGTCAAAAAGACTTATGGTGGATCCAATGCCTGAAGGTCTCAAAACACTGGGTACAAACAAGTACCACAACACAGTACTAATACCTAGATTACTGATCTTCCTTTGGACTTTACGTTACACCCTGAAGCTCTGGAGGTGCTGCTGATGCCTGCACATGCAGTTTAGAACTCAGTAGTGAGGGTTGTAACCATGGCCAGATGATTTCATGATCAGCGGCCTGTTCTGTGAGCTCGTGTGGCTCTACGGCTGAGCTGTTGTTGCTCCTAGACACTTTAACCTGACGAGAACTGCTCTAGCAGGGAGTTTATTTAGTCTACCGAATGTGCTGCATCCACTGGAAAGAAAAGGATGTCCAAATATTTTTGGCTATTAATTTCTAGGAATCCACAAAGTTGAATCAGTTCATCTGGACACAAGTGTGTTGTAGAGATACGTTTCGTCACTCTATCCGAATGACTTCTTCAGTCTGAGCTGGTGTTGAATACCCCAACCTTATATGCAGTTGATTTGCATAACGACCGATCACCACCCACTGCATAACAATGGAACTGGTGATCAGGCCCATATGAAATTCACAATGAGCATTAATTACAATGGCCATGTGTGTCTTTCACACATGATTGGGGTAAAGCTCCTATTACGGCGTTGTATGATGGTGAGAGATGTACTCTCAGGCCCCCTCCCCGGTTCAGAGATGGTCGTTCCCTCTTCACATAGACGGCCTCTTTGACTCCACGTTCAAACCAGCGTTCCTCCTTATCAAGGATCTGCACATCTTCATCATTAAATGAGTGGCCGCTGGCTTGCAGGTGGGTGTAAACCGCAGAGTCCTGGCCAGAAGAGGTCGATCTTCTATGTTGGGCCATCCGTTTCGCCAGTGGCTGTTTAGTTTCCCCGATGTACAGTTCCCGACAATCCTCCCGGCACCTAACG
>NC_086001.1:3047581-3080081 GCF_030014385.1 Trichomycterus rosablanca | reverse complement strand
TCCTGCTTATCGAACCACTGCGCCTTGTAGTTGTCGTGAGGGACGCCTGATTACACAGAGGATACAAAACACACGGGGTCAGAATGATTCTGTGCTTGTTCGTTATGTAATGATGAATGTTTTAAAGAAAATATATTTTACACACATCACTTAGCTCATATCACCTCGATAATTTCATATACAGCGGTACCTTGTAACTCGATGCCCTTCGTCAAGAAATTTGTACCTTAAAACGCAGCAAAATAAAGGGACGGGCAATGTAATATTCACAAGAGAGGCGTTCTGCACTTCAATCGCCGCAAAAGTACGCAGTGGCCGCCGCTCAGCTAATGCGCAGTTCGCACACCGACTGGTCGCTAGATTCGCCGGCTCGGGAGCAACTCTGCGTTCGCTCGGCGATCGACACTCGGCTCTCGATCGCTACGTGTGAACTACTCAGCAACTCGATCCAAACGGCTCGCTGAGCGTTCGGCGACCGAAGATAAATATCTAGCGTGTTAAATATCTGGATACGAGTCGGCCGACTGGCAACGAGTGCTGTGTCGAACAGCCAATGAAAACGCAAGATACGGGGTGAGGGGAGACGCAGGGGGGGAGCGTAAACATCCTCATCGTTCTCTACAAAACATAACATCAACTAGGGCCGCACGATATATCGTTTCAGCATCGTCATCGCCATGTGCGCGTGCGCGATAGTCACATGGCTGGACGTGCGATGTCACCTAATGCAAATTAAATCAAATACGTCACGCTACAACTTTTTTGCTGCTTGACACAAAACGAAAATTCATGACGTTTCTACACCAGTGTGTTCGAAATCCCAGTGAGCCGCCTCGCCGTCTTACCGCCTACACGTGCAGCCGCCTCAGTAGAGAGGATTCTAATAAGTCATTCACTTTTATAAGGCGGGTTATTCGAACGCGCTACTTAGCGATTCCATCGGGTTTCGCGTTTGGCATTAAAACCAATGGAATGAGGTGGGACGGCGCGAACATGTCAACATAACATCTCGATTCGTGTACAGAAAACTGTGTTGCTGATCGTTAAAAATCGATAATTATTTATTTACGTTTGAAAATAACTTTGTCCGCACCGTCAGCCATGTTTATTTTTCTGTGAGAGAAGAGATGCCGCAGTGAATTCTGGGATTGCCTTCATCACTAAGGACGCTTCCGATTCTCACTCGTTCTCGAGTCAAAATAACGTTGAAATATTAAGACGCCTCAGTAGTGAGCTTAGTAACTAAGGCATCTCGGGTTTGGAACGGGTGTACAGCTGCTCTTTTGTTTGTATAGTTTTTTTTTTTATAATGTTACTACTTGAAGAGGTTTTGATTGTGAAATAAAATATTAAATGACCCATTTTGTCAATCCTGTTAATTCCCTCATGTGATATTGAAGCTTTCTTAGTTTAATGCTCAGTTTCAACCCAGTACAAAGATGTAGCTGGTCATAATCCCTTGTATCCCTTGTAGGCACCACGCTTTTCCACATATGAGCCCCATATTTAGAGTAAGATACATGCATAATTTTTTTTTTTTACCCCTTTTTCTTCTCTTTTAGCGCATCCAATTGTTCAATTAGCATCGTGCTTCCTCTCTGTCTATGCCGAACCCTGCCCTGACGGAGGTGATTGAAGCTAACCCGTATCCCCTCCGAAACACGAGCAGCAGCCAGATGCATCTTTGCCACCCACACATTGACGAGCCTGGCGCCACCCAGCGTTGCATGCGGAGAGACACACCCTAAGGGCACCCTCTCCCATCTCTGTGTAAGCGCCTCCAATCAGCCGGCAGAGAACGCAATCGCATTCTGACAGAGAGAGACCCACATCCGGTTCTTTGTCCCACCCCCCACATGAGCAACCGGCCAATCGTTGCTCATATAGCCACTCAGCTTCGAACCGGTAAAGCAAGGCTGGATTCGATACCACGCTCTCAGAATCCAGCCCTGGTTGCAGCGCGTTTCTTTTTACCGCTGCGCCACCTGAGCGGCTTTCATTATTTATATTATTAATAATTTTTTTAATATCGCAATATACAGGGGTTGGACAAAATAACTGAAACACCTGGTTTTAGACCACAATAATTTATTAGTATGGTGTAGCGCCTCCTTTTGCGGCCAATACAGCGTCAATTCGTCTTGGAAATGACATATACAAGTCCTGCACAGTGGTCAGAGGGATTTTAAGCCATTCTTCTTGCAGGATAGTGGCCAGGTCACTACGTGATGCTGGTGGAGGAAAACGTTTCCTGACTCGCTTCTCCAAAACACCCCAAAGTGGCTCAATAATATTTAGATCTGGTGACTGTGCAGGCCATGGGAGATGTTCAACTTCACTTTCATGTTCATCAAACCAATCTTTCACCAGTCTTGCTGTGTGTATTGGTGCATTGTCATCCTGATACACGGCACCGCCATTGGATGCACATGGTCCTCCAGAATGGTTCGGTAGTCCTTGGCAGTGAAGCGCCCATCTAGCACAAGTATTGGGCCAAGGGAATGCCATGATATGGCAGCCCAAACCATCACTGATCCACCCCCATGCTTCACTCTGGGCATGCAACAGTCTGGGTGGTACGCTTCTTTGGGGCTTCTCCACACCGTAACTCTCCCGGATGTGGGGAAAACAGTAAAGGTGGACTCATCAGAGAACAATACATGTTTCATTGTCCACAGCCCAAGATTTGCGCTCCTTGCACCATTGAAACCGACGTTTGGCATCGGCACGAGTGACCAAAGGTTTGGCTATAGCAGCCCGGCCGTGTATATTGACCCTGTGGAGCTCCCGACGGACAGTTCTGGTGGAAACAGGAGAGTTGAGGTGCACATTTAATTCTGCCGTGATTTGGGCAGCCGTGGTTTTATGTTTTTTGGATACAATCCGGGTTAGCACCCGAACATCCCTTTCAGACAGCTTCCTCTTGCGTCCACAGTTAATCCTGTTGGATGTGGTTTGTCCTTCTTGGTGGTATGCTGACATTACCCTGGATACCGTGGCTCTTGATACATCACAAAGACTTGCTGTCTTGGTCACAGATGCGCCACCAACAATTTGTCCTCTTTTGAACTCTGGTATGTCACACATAATGTTGTGTGCATTGCAATATTTTGAGCAAAACTGTGCTCTTACCCTGCTAATTGAACCTTCACACTCTGCTCTTACTGGTGCAATGTGCAATTAATGAAGATTGGCCACCAGACTGGTCCAATTTAGCCATGAAACCTCCCACACTAAAATGACAGGTGTTTCAGTTATTTTGTCCAGCCCCTGTATATCGCAGGAAGAAGAAAAAAAATCGCAATGTCAGTTTTTTCCAATATCGTGCAGCCCTTACATCAACGCTACATTGCAAAAAATATTTATTAACCTGCAACTTACTACTGAACAGACGCCCCCAGCCGGCCACGATGCCAAATCCACTCAGATTCATTTATTTTTCCTCTTTGTTTCTACGCTGCACATCAGCGCGCACACTTTCGATCGCTCTCGCTACTTGTTGACGTGCATTTTTGGACGTGGTATCATGAAACCCCTCGTCACTTCTCGCGTTTGTTTTCGTGACAGAACGTAGTCTGGGAGAGCAGAGAAGCTCGCCTGCGATTCCAGTCGGTGATAGATGGTGTAGTGTGTGACCCCCTGTCGCCGATCAGTCGTGTCTTGAAAGACTCCCGTACAGCGACCCGACGACTTGGCATTAGCAGCACCGCCACACTCCATAAAACAAATGTAAATAGTTTTATTTGCAGTGATAGCTCAGTGGTAGGTACTGGACTAGCAATCAAAAGGTTGCCGGTTCAAGCCCCACCACCGGCAAGTTGCCACTGTTGGGCCCCTGAGCAAGGCCCTTAACCCTCAATTGCTCAAAATCATGTTCAGTCATAACTAAGTCGCTTTGGATAAAAGCGTCTGCTAAATGCTGAAAATGTAAAATGTAAATGTAAATAAAAAACGGCACAGAAGCGTAAACACGATTTTGTCGCTTCTCACGTGAATGCGCCGGTAATAAACGGAATACGGTATTCCAAGATCAAGCATCTCCACCATTAAGAAGCATAAGGAAACAATAAAGAAGTAAAGCTAAAGTGCAAGAGGCTTATGGGGGGAAAATACCATAAAACTCAACGCCACTCCCAGAACCAACTGAGGTCGAGTTTAAAAGGCACCGCTGTATTTGGTCGAGCGCGAGTGCTGTTCCTACCCCAAGCAAATTTAAGTGTGGGCCAGGGCATGTATAAATACAAAAAAATGGAGGACTGCGAGCCACAAATTCCCACACACACACTCCAAAGTCTTGTAAAACGGCTGGATGATATTAAAGGAAAGAAGGAGCGATTCTGTATAAATGCTTTAATGCATGTAGTTTTGGACTGGGATGTCCGACAAGCTCGTGGTCAGGTGTCCAAATACTTTTGACCAATTAGTGTGTTTAGACGGTCACTGTTTTTGTAACGAATCAAACATAAATATTTATTTTCTGAGCAGTCGAACAGCTCAAATGAACATGAAACTAATAGACCACCGAAGTCGTGCGTCATTCTGTAGTCCTCGTTATGCCCATATTTGGAGACCCGGGTCTAAGCCCGATTTCCAATAGCAAAAATGAACGGGGGTTTTCAAAAAAAATCGGCTCTAACGCATCCTGTGCTGAATAAACATGTTCAGAATGTTTACATGTTTCTCCTGTACATCACCGGATCCTCTGGATTACGAGGTTTTTAAATGGTCGTAATACTAATAATGCTACACGACGTCACTGAACTGCACCGATCGAATCGACGGAACGAGCGGCCCGCGTTTGGTGAGTACAACCGAAGGCGTAACACCCGACCGTCCTCGCTTTACACTTTAATGTAGCTAGATACTAAAAATATTAAGTAAAACTTGTGAATATCACGGCACTGTTACACCGGTGAGTCGCGCTGCTTCGTGCGCTCATTTAAGAGGCTTCCAGTCTAGTGATGTCAATTCAGTGCAGCGATATTCATATTTTGACTCTTTAACGTCTCTTTATTCAGAGGATCCAGTGATAATAGACAGAAGAATCTCCATAAAACAAAACCGAACAGCTCTGGAAGATTTTTTTATGACTACAGGATGCGAGAGAGGCAATTTTCGAAATCTCCGTTCATTTCCAAAATTTCTCTTAGACCCGGGTTACCAAATATGGGCATAACAGCATGGCGTGGCCTACAAAATGACCACACCACTTCAGTGGTCTATTACATTTCAGTCACTTTAGGCTTCCTTCTATATAGCAGACTACACAATATGGACAGAAGTATTTGGACACCTCTTCTAATCTTGTAAACACCGCTTCTAAACGGTTGCTAACAGGTGTAATACATCCATTATATCAAGTACATCAAGTGCTTCCAACGTTGCAGCAACAGTTTAGGGAAGACCCCAAGCACAAAGCAAGCGCTATAAAGACAGGAAAAGCTCAGTTGAAAGAAACTCCGGCGGCCTGCACGTCATGGACTCGTGCAGATGCCTTCGACCGGCCAGCGGGGGCGGTAATGAGGAACCCGTTTGACCGTTCCCACCTTCGGCGGCGGCGGCGGTGGGCGCGATCGCGCGTTAGACCGGCGCGTCACAGCCGAGTAGCTGTGAAGTCCGGAGTCGGAAGGAAGAGACAGAAGGATGGAGGAAAGATGGAGGTAGAAAAGTACTTGCTTTTTACAGTCGAGTCAGTTATGGAGTCCTCATTGACAGCTTGAGGGGGAGATACACAAAGAGGCAGAGGAGAATGAGACACCGCACAGGACGTCATGCTACACAAACCATACATCGCCTTCCCCCCATACGTAGATTAATGATTACATCTAAGAATATTATATTATATACTACTCCTACGTATATGCAGTAATTGATTTATTCCACCTGTTAGCAACTGCTGTGGCTGAAACACTTAAAATTGGAACGGGTGTCCCAATACTTTGGTCCATATAGAGTAAAAAACGGTCACTTCTATTCCTTTCTCATAGCCTTGAGGGGGAGGCTGGTGTAGCCTAGTGGTTAAGGTACTGGACCAGTAATCAGAAGGTTGCCAATTCAAGCCCCGCCACTGTTGGACCTTTAACCCTCAATTGCTTAGATCCTATACTGCCACAGTACTGCAAGTCGCTCTGGATAAAAAAGCGTCCGCTAAATGCTGAAAACGTAAACGTAGCCTCGACGCAGCCGAGCCACTACGAGCACTCGGAGTTTCCTTCTCTTTAAGTCTATGTGAAATAAACTCCGTTCAATATCGGTGAGGTACAACAGAAGCTCGGCGGTTAAGGTACCGGACTAAAGAAATCAGGAGGTCACTGGTTTAAGCCTCACATCTGTTTAAAATCATATATGTAAATATCATTTGGGAAGGTAGGAAGAAGAGTGCTTAAGAAATGCAACTTACTATAAGCAGAGAAATTCCAATAGGGGGAATTAGAAATGACTAAATTGAGAAAGAATTAAGATTTATTTGATTTGTTTATTTGGATTTTACGTTTACTTTTACAGCATTTAGCAGACGCTCCTATATACATACAGTACCAGTCAAAAGTTTGGACACACTTTCTCATTCCTGTGGTTTTTCTTGATTTTTTTAAATTTTCTACATTGTAGATTAATAATAAAGACGTCCAAACTATAAAGGAACACGTATGGAATTATGTAGTAAACAAAAAAGTCTTAAACAAACCAGAATATGTTTTATATTTTACCAAATCTACCTCTGCACAACACAACTGATGGTCTCAAACACATTAAAACAGCAAGAAATTCCAGAAATTAACTCTAGACGAGGCACAAACGTTAATTGAAAACCGTTCCAGGTGGCACCTCATGAAGCTGATTGAGAAAATGCCAAAAAGTGTGCAAAGCTCCTCATCAGAGCAAAAGATGCTACTTTAAAGAATATAAAATTGTTTAACACTTTTTTGTTTACTACATAATTCCATACGTGTTCCTTCAGTTTGGACGTCTTCATTATTAATCTACAATGTTGAAAATAAAAAAGAAATCAAGAAAAACCACAGGAATGAGAAAGTGTGTCTAAACTTTTGACTGGTACTGTGTGTATATATATATTTTTTGTTTTTCTCCCAATTTAGCATAGTCAGTTTGTCTTCCGCTGCAGGGGGGTCCCTGATTTTTCCCTTTTTATTTTTACGCAGCGTTCGAAGACCCCGCCCACATATTCCAGTCGTCCCCCCCTGCAGGCACTGCCAGTCATGGCCGCTAGATGGCGCCCCGCTGCGCCACCTGGGCAAAAGCAGACGCAATTGAATTCAGTTTGAGCAACTGAGGGTTAAGGGCCTTGCTCAGGGGCCCAACCTGGCAGTAGTGAGGCTTGAACCTGCTGCAATCTTCTGATTACTAGTCCAGTACCTTAACCACCGAGCCACCTCTAGTCCCTGGTGGTGCCATGTTATATGTTTCTGTCTGCTTATTTTATCTTGTCTTTATAATTTAAGCTATTTTATATTTTAACTTTGAGAAAATAAAGAAAAAAAAAATCGATTAAACACACTGGGCTGTCAATCAAAATAAGTCCCGCCCCTTAAACACCTCCAATCTTTAACCTGAGGTCGATTCTGTGGCGTTTCAGGTCCATATTTTTCAGTTTTTTTACTGTTGTGCCCTTAAAATCCACATTTTAATGCTAAACTTCACTGTTTGTGATGTTTCTCAGATTCACGTCTTTACTTTATAATAAATTCCTGCTATTTTGAAACTCACTTGTGCTTAATATATTACTAAGCTCGTCGATAAGCATCGGCTAATGGTCGGTCAGCTGACGTTCGATAATCGACTGAGAGAATTTACTGAGCCTTAATCTGAACCCCGTTGCCGTAGCGCCGCTGGATTTGGGAACGAACCTGGGGTCTCACCTTCGCCCTCCTCGTCTTCGTTTGCCAGACGGGCCGCCTCCCTCTCCCTCTCTCGCCTCACGCTGCGCTGCTTCTCCTCCAGTCTCTGCTTCTCGCCGTTCGCTTCGTCCCACATCCCCTGCTCCATCAGCCTCTGGTCGGGGCGTCGCCGGCTGTCCGTGGGCGCCACGCCCTCCTCGGCCTCGTTCAGCGTCAGGGCCAGCGTTGTGAAGAAGTACATGTTCTCCGCTCCGTCTCTACGGGCCGAGGAAAATAAAACGGGACAGGATCAACAGGTCAAGTTTCCTCCAATTCGGACATAATGACTCTCACTGTTGTTCAGCAAAGTCCCAAATCACTTAAATATCTTCAGTCAGCATTTTTTGGTCATCAGCTCTTACGGAATTCCCTTAGATTGTTGCATTAGATGTAGGAACTGTGAAGCGTGGTGGAGGGTGAATTGCAATCTGAAGCTGAGAAGATTCGAGAGAACTTGTTTAGGAGTGGTGTAAAGCACAGCACCGCTGGACTCTGGAGGAGAGGGGGGCATCCTTGACATTACAATACAGCTTTGTTGAACGCCAAGGCATCACCAACTAGACTATAACACAGGGCTAGAGACGTCTACTGTTCGTAATATGCTTCAAGTTTCCTCCAATTCGGAGATAATGACTCTCGCTGTGGTTCGGTGAAGTCCTAAATCCCTTTCAATATCTTCCGTCAGTATTTTTTTTGGTCCTTAACTCTTCCAGAATTCCCTGCATTAGATGTAGGAACTGTGAAGCGCGGTGGAGGGCGAATTACGATCTGCAGCTGAGAACATTCAAGAGAACTGCTTCAGGAGGGGTGTAAAGCACACCACCGCTGGACTCTGGAGGAAAGGGGGGCATCCTTGGCATCTAGCTTTGGTGAACGCCAAGGCGTCACTAACTAGACGGTAACACAGGCATAGAGTCGCCTACCGTCCCTAATACGCTTCAAGTCTCCTCCAATTCGGAGATAATGACTCTCGCTGTGGTTCGGTGAAGTCCTAAATCCCTTTCAACACACCATTTTTTTGGACCTCAAGTCTTCTGTAATTTGCACAGATTGTGGCATAGTGTTCCTGTATTAGATGTAGGAACTGTGAAGCACGGTGAAGGGAGAACATGTTTAGGGAAGGGCTTTTCCCGTTTCAGCATGATAACACCTGGCTTCGATCGGCTATGTCTAAGGGGGAGGGGATCGGCAGGTGAAACTGCATACACAGGACCCTGACCAGGATCAGACAGCCTTATTCGCCCAACTATGGAAATGAATCCCTGCAGTCACGTTCCGAAACGGTGTGAGGCGTGTATAGAGAGAACCTTACGGCAGAGGAGTTTTCTTCCACAGCTCGCGAGCCTTGAGCGTCTGGTAGACGGTTTTCTGCCGACCCTCCGTGCCGTTCTCTCCTCCGCCCCCCCTGCTGCTCTGCATCACCCGCGAGAACTCCATCTTCTCGTCCCAGGTGCCGGACAGCACGTAATGGGCTTTGCCGTCCTTGTCCGTCACCACACCCGTAACCTGCGGACGGAGGCCGACGGACGCAGCGTCTGAGCGAGGCTGTGATAAAAAAACGTCACCATGATATCAAGTGCGGTGGACTCACCTTGCGGGCCACGTCTCTGGAGAAGTAGCTGTAGGGAACGAATTTCAGGTGGCACCGATCTCCGGTTCTGTGGTTTATCACGTCGATCTCACCCGACTGGTCGAAGAGAGAGAACATTTTGGAGAACATGACTCTCACCGTGGTTCGGTAAAGTCCTAAATCCTTTTTTTTATTGGCCTCACTCTAAACTAGTGTTAAATTTCCCTGTAGAAGATTTAAGTGTTTTTTAAATGTCTGACGACATCACAGTCTCAAGTTTCCTCCAGTTCGGAGAAAATGACTCGCTGTGGTTCAGTGCGGTCCTAAATCCTCAAAAATAGCTTTGTCGTGAGATTATTGCACAGTATTAACCTGACTGCATGTTTTTGGACTGTGGGAGGAAACCCACACAGACACGGGGAGAACATGCAAACTCCGCACAGAAAGGACCCGGACCGCCCCACCTGGGGATCGAACCCAGGACCTTCTCGCTGTGAGGCGACAGTGCTGCCCACCGAGCCGCCCAGTGCAGGAATAATAAGCAGCCATCACCCTGGACTTTATTACCAGATTACTATTTAGTACTGAAATAAAACCAGCGTGCCGGTGTGAGGTGGTGATGGTTGTTACCTGGTCTATCCAGAGCTTCCCCACGATGATGTTGTGCACCGTGGTGGTCACCTTCTTCCACGTGTAGTGATTGTTACTCTTCTCGAATATACAGTGAATGCTTCCTGCAACCACAATTTGGTTTTTATTTACACCTGAAGAGCTAAAAGAAGCAGATTCTGAATCTCATTCCATTTCTATCATCCGCTTTATCCTGGTCAGGGTCGCGGCGGGTCCGGTACGATGAGGAAACGCTGGGCGTATCACCTACCTAGGGGCATGATGGAGAGGTATTTGCCTCTGAACTTGCTGGCTACGGTGATCTCCTGCCTCAGGGTCCAGCCGCGCTCCGAGATGACGTGATGAGCCGCCGCTGGTGGGTGATGGCTGACCTGCAGCCGGGAAAAACAGCGTCCACAGTGTGAATTGAAACGTGTGTGTACAGAGGAAGCCACAAGTGGTCAGACTGTTCACTATAAGGCCAGACAGTCCACTAGAAGGTCAGACAGTACGCGAAAAGGTAAGACAGCACACTTTAAAGTCAGACTGTTCACTAGAAGGTCAGACTGTTCACTAGAAGGTCAGACTGTTTACTAGAAGGTCAGACTGTTTACTAGAAGGTCAGACTGTTCACTAGAAGGTCAGACTGTTCACTAGAAGGTCAGACAGTATACTAGAAAATCAGGCTGTTTACTAGAAGGTCAGACAGTATACTAGAAAATCAGGCTGTTTACTAGAAGGTCAGACACTATACTAGAAGGTCAGACACTATACTAGAAAATCAGGCTGTTTACTAGAAGGTCAGACAGTATACTAGAAGGTCAGACACTATACTAGAAGGTCAGACAGTATACTAGAAGGTCAGACAGTATACTAGAAGGTCAGACTGTTCACTAGAAGGTCAGACTGTTTACTAGAAGGTCAGACTGTTTACTAGAAGGTCAGACTGTTTACTAGAAGGTCAGACTGTTTACTAGAAAATCAGGCTGTTTACTAGAAGGTCAGACTGTTCACTAGAAGGTCAGACTGTTTACTAGAAGGTCAGACTGTTTACTAGAAGGTCAGACTGTTTACTAGAAAATCAGACTGTTCACTAGAAGGTCAGACTGTTCACTAGAAGGTCAGACTGTTTACTAGAAGGTCAGACTGTTTACTAGAAGGTCAGACTGTTTACTAGAAAATCAGGCTGTTTACTAGAAGGTCAGACAGTATACTAGAAGGTCAGACAGTATACTAGAAGGTCAGACTGTTCACTAGAAGGTCAGACAGTATACTAGAAGGTCAGGCTGTTTACTAGAAGTTCAGACACTATACTAGAAGGTCAGGCTGTTTACTAGAAGGTCAGACACTATACTAGAAGGTCAGACTGTTCATTAGAAGGTCAGACAGTATACTAGAAGGTCAGGCTGTTTACTAGAAAGGTCAGGTACTAAAGGTCAGCAGTTCACTAGAGTCATAGACTATAAGGTCAGACATATACTAGAAGGTCAGACTGTTCACTAGAAGGTCAGACTGTTCATTAGAAGGTCAGACTGTTTACTAGAAGGTCAGACTGTTTACTAGAAGGTCAGACTATACTAGAAGGTCAGACACTATACTAGAAGGTCAGACTGTTTATTAGAAGGTCAGACTGTTTACTAGAAGGTCAGACTGTTCACTAGAAGGTCAGACTGTTCACTAGAAGGTCAGACAGTATACTAGAAAATCAGGCTGTTTACTAGAAGGTCAGACAGTATACTAGAAGGTCAGACAGTATACTAGAAGGTCAGACTGTTCACTAGAAGGTCAGACAGTATACTAGAAGGTCAGACACTATACTAGAAGGTCAGACAGTATACTAGAAGGTCAGACTGTTCACTAGAAGGTCAGACACTATACTAGAAGGTCAGACACTATACTAGAAGGTCAGACTGTTCACTAGAAGGTCAGACTGTTCATTAGAAGGTCAGACTGTTTACTAGAAGGTCAGACACTATACTAGAAGATCAGACACTATACTAGAAGGTCAGACACTATACTAGAAGGTCAGACTGTTTATTAGAAGGTCAGACTGTTTACTAGAAGGTCAGACTGTTTACTAGAAGGTCAGACTGTTCACTAGAAGGTCAGACTGTTCACTAGAAGGTCAGACAGTATACTAGAAAATCAGGCTGTTTACTAGAAGGTCAGACAGTATACTAGAAGGTCAGACACTATACTAGAAGGTCAGACTGTTCACTAGAAGGTCAGACAGTATACTAGAAGGTCAGACACTATACTAGAAGGTCAGACAGTATACTAGAAGGTCAGACTGTTCACTAGAAGGTCAGACACTATACTAGAAGGTCAGACACTATACTAGAAGGTCAGACTGTTCACTAGAAGGTCAGACTGTTCATTAGAAGGTCAGACTGTTTACTAGAAGGTCAGACACTATACTAGAAGATCAGACACTATACTAGAAGGTCAGACACTATACTAGAAGGTCAGACTGTTTACTAGAAGGTCAGACACTATACTAGAAGGTCAGACTGTTCACTAGGTCAGACTGTTCATTAGAAGGTCAGAAACTATACCAGAAGGTCAGACAGTCCACTAGAAGGTCAGACAGTCCACTAGAAGGTCAGACAGTACGCGAAAAGGTAAGACAGCACACTAGAAGATCAGACGGTTCACCAGAAGGTTAGATAGTTCACTAGAAGGTCATACGGTTCACTAGAAGGTCAGACTGTTTACTAGAAGGTCAGATAGTTCACTAGAAGGTCAGACGGTACGCCAGAAGAACAGACGGTTCACTAGAAGGTCAGACGGTACGCCAGAAGATCAGACGGTTCACTAGAAGGTCATACGGTTCACTAGAAGGTCAGACTGTTTACTAGAAGGTCAGATAGTTCACTAGAAGGTCAGACGGGACGCCAGAAGATCAGACGGTTCACTAGAAGGTCAGACGGTTCACTAGAAGGTCAGACGGTTCACTAGAGGGTCAGACACTACACTAGAATGTCTGATAGTCCACCAGAAGGTCAGATAGTCCACCAGAAGGTCAGATAGTACACTAGAAGGTCGGACACTACACTAAAAGGTCAGACAGTACGCTAGAAGGTCAGACAGTACACCAGAAGGTCAGACGGTTTACCAGAAGGTCAGACGGTTTACCAGAAGGTCAGACAGTACACTAGAAGGTCAGACAGTACACTAGAAGGTCAGACGGTTTACCAGAAGGTCAGACGGTTTACCAGAAGGTCAGACGGTTTACCAGAAGGTCAGACAGTACACTAGAAGGTCAGACGGTTTACCAGAAGGTCAGACGGTTTACCAGAAGGTCAGACAGTACACTAGAAGGTCAGACGGTTTACCAGAAGGTCAGACGGTTTACCAGAAGGTCAGACGGTTTACCAGAAGGTCAGACACTACACTAGAAGGTCAGACGGTTTACCAGAAGGTCAGACGGTTTACCAGAAGGTCAGACACTACACTAGAAGGTCAGACGGTTTACCAGAAGGTCAGACGGTTTACCAGAAGGTCAGACAGTACACCAGAAGGTCAGGAAACCCACACAGACACAGGGAGAACATGCAAACTCCACACAGAAAGGACGCGGACCGATCCACCTGGGAATCAAACCCAGGACCTTCTCGCTGTGAGGCAAATATGTGGCAACAGTTTGGGGAAGGCCATTTCCCTTTCCTCCACATGGTTCGGTAACACACAGCGCCCTGACCTTCAACCCTGTTAAAAACCACCGGGACGATCTGGAACGCCGACTGTGAGCAAGGCCTCCGACCGACCGTACCTGCTCACACAGTGACCTGTATCCGCTCTCCTGCAGCCGGTCCAGCTCGAAGGTCTCCCCCAGCAGCGGGTTGAACGGCTTGCCGGTACGGTGCACGGTGGTGGAGTAGGACGAGACGGTGAAGGCGGCCACGTAGCACATCTGCTCCAGCGAACTCTGGCACTTGGAGGCTTTGTCCAGCAGCTCCGAGTACTCCAGGTCCTCGGAGAGGCGCTGCAGCATGGAGATGGGCTCGTTGAAGTTCACCTGGAGGGGCGGGAGGGAGGACGGGACATGAGACACGGACGAGCACGAGGGGGAAAGGAGCGCGAGGCGAGGCGAGGCGAGGCGAGGCGGGCGCGGACTCACGGGCATGGGGATTTTGGAGAGCTCCTTGCCGATGCAGTTCTTCATGATGCTCCAGAGGTTGAGGGAGTAGTTGGGCTTGTCCTGGATTCGGGTCCGCCTCTTTCTCACCGGCACGACCTCCTGGGACTGAGGAGACTCCAGAGTGGACGCTGAAGACTGCTCGTCCAGCTGAAGGCATCCGATAAGAAAGCAAATACGTAAAGATGCGCGATCGGGAATCGGACATGACTAAAATAGGAGATAAAGGGGAAATAATCCAGGAAAACCCAGTGAGCTGCCTGATCAGAGGGCAGCTGTAGCCTAGCGGTTAAGGTACAGGACTAGTAATCAGAAATCAGTTCGCCGGTTCAAACCCCACCACTGCCTGCTTGCTGCTGTTGGGCCCTTGAGCAAGGCCCCTAACTAGGGATGTCCCGATCCGATCTCAAAGATTTTAACTGATCTGTATCGGCTTTAAGAAAGCCGATCCTAATCCCGATCACACTTTAAGTGTAACGTCCGCGACGCGAGCGCTTCACGAGGCGGTGGGAGCAGAGCCGCGTTCATTACTGTACGATTTTACTGTCTATACGGCGTGTGAGTCCAGGATCACTCCGGTTTACTAAACGATAACTTTTAATCCCAGTATGAAAACTTCAGGACCATGGCGTACAGCTGTTACCAGTTCACGTGTTACAAGACTGAACGACATCTCAGTATCGAGCGCTCCGATTGGCTTAGCTATGTAACCGAGCGTCGTGGCGATGCACTCGCTTAATAAAGAAATAAATTCACGCTATATTCACTAAGTGTCGGGAGCGTTTAACACTTTATTAACTTCTTCTGTTACGGTACCAAATTGCGGGACAGCCAGAGTCATCGCGTCAGCCAAGCACGCTATTCCGTGCACTATGGAAGCCCCAAAGGGAACCAGTGTTCCAGTTTTACTACAATGCTGCACTAAGTTTGTTTACTTTTATTTTGTAAAAATAAAAGAACATTAAGCAATAGCTTGGACGCAGGCGATTTCTTTCCTACAGCACTGCAGAGCTATTCAGTTGTTAAACATGATTGATTGATATGATTAATGTGAATAACTGTAATGTAGTTGAAGTGTGCACTGTGTGAACAGTATTATCCAGTTCTTATCTACACAATATCTAGAAAATACAAATGATCGGTTTGAGACTCGGTATCGGATCGGGATCAAAATTAATTATCGGCTCAGTAGAGAGGATTCCAATAAGACATCGAACTCATAAGGCAGATTATTTAGACGCTCTACTTAGACGCCGATTACGTCACCTCACTTTTAGCGTACTAAGCTAACGCAGTTAGCCTCAGGCCGCTCAACCCGCTGGCGCGCCAGCTAACGTCTCCCTCCGCGTACCGAATTCGGTTAAACCGTCCCCGACGAGCACGAATTTACATTTACATCATTTAGCAGACGCCGTTATACAAAGCGACTTACATTACAGTGGCCTTGCTCAAGGGCCCAACAACAGAAACCTGGCAGTGGCGGGGCTTGGACCGGCAACCTTCGGATTACTAGTCCTGTGCCTTAACCACTAGGCTACGGCTTGCACCTTTATACAGATTAAAATCAATGAGAGTTTATCTCCATTAGAAAGGAACTGCGCATTTCATTCGTCCGTCATGTTTGTAGTTTTTAATGTGAGAAAAGTCGTGCCGCACTGAATTCTGGGATTGCCTTCAGCGCTGAGGGAGCGTCGGACGCTCCCCCGTCTCAGAATTGCGGCGCCTCAGTAGGAGCATTTTAAGGCACCTACGAATGTAGACACGCCCTCTACGTAGAGAGATCACTAGGTTTTCGGACAGACCCGCCCGAACCTCTTACCGATGTGGTCCCGTCGTCCATTCCCATCTCACTGCTGATCCCGCTGACGTTACTGCCCGACCTCCTGAGAGCGACGCAGAGACAGAGTGAGAGGACGAGAAAGGGCAAACACTTAGGTCCGGCGCACGTTCACATAACACCAGTCCAAACACGGGGGAGGAAGGAAGGATTACGAACACGACACGAGCACACGACGACAGGAAGTGATAAAGGACCTGTGGTATTTGGGGTCGGCCGGGACCGTGATGAACTCCTGGACGTCCTGGCACGCATCGAAAAACTCGTTCTCCTCGTCGTCGCTGGCGTCACCCTTCGCCGAGGCCGAGCCTGCGTTAATAAATAAACAGAACACGTTCTAATGCACAATTACTGCTTATTAACTGAAGCTTACGGTTCCTGTTTCTATTGGCCCGGCTGTGCCTGAGGGAGAACAGGGGGGGAATCAGCTCACTGTGGTTGCACCATCGACTCAGACTGTTCGGTCAAGGGGTCAGAAGAGGCGGCGGAAGGATACAAAAAGAGTAGTGTGTTTCTACACGCGTGTTCATACTCACCGACACACCCACTCGACTCACTGACTCATCCGACTCACTCCCCATCACTTCACTAACTCAACTCAGTCAAGTCGACTCATTCGATTCACTAACACATTCAACTCACTGTCTGATTCGACTCACTCCACATGACTCCACTAACTCAACCCAGTACACTTGACTCATTCGATTCACTAACTTATTCGACTCACTGACCCGTTTGACTCACTAACTCACTCAACTCACTGACTCGTTTGCCTTACAAACTCATTCAAGTTCCTGATTCATTCGACTCACAAACTCATTCGACTCATTGACTCATTAGAGTTACTGGCTCATTCGCCTCACTAAATCATTCGACTCACTGACTTACTTGACTCACTCACACGACTCACTTGCTCATTTGACTTATTCACTCACTCCACATGACTCCACTAACTCAACTCAGTACACTTGACTCATTCGATTCACAAGCTCACTCGACGCACTCACTCGACTTATTCACACACTCCAAATGATAACAGTCCACTGGCCTCATTCTATTCACTGAGTCATTTGACTCATGAGCTCATTCGACTCACTAATTCATTCGACTTATTAGTTTATTCGATTCACTGACTTATTCGACTAACTCACACGACTCATTTGACTTATTCACTCACTCCACATGACTCCACTAACTCAACTCAAGTCCACTCGACTCTTTATATTCACTAACTTAATGAGTTAGTTCGACTCACTGACTCGTTCGACTCACTGACTCACTCCACATGACTCCACTAACTCAACTCAAGTCCACTCGACTCATTAGATTCACTAACTTAATGAGTTAGTTCGACTCACTGACTCGTTCGACTCACTGACTCACTCCACATGACTCCACTAACTCAACTCAAGTCCACTCGACTCATTAGATTCACTAACTTAATGAGTTAGTTCGATTCACTGACTCGTTCGACTCACTGACTCACTCCACATGACTCCACTAACTCAACTCAAGTCCACTCGACTCATTAGATTCACTAACTTAATGAGTTAGTTCGACTCACTGACTCGTTCGACTCACTGACTCACTCCACATGACTCCCAGCATAATTTGGGGAATTAGGACAAGACTAAAGTACCTGGAGAAAACCTACACAGAACCGGAAAGAACCTGACAAACTCCATATCATACCACCTACTATGTGACCTTCGCCCTCAACAGAATAAACAGTGGAGCTATTCGAGGCAAAATGCAAAATCATGCAGCGCCACAGAAGCTGCATTTGTCCACATGCTGGACAGGCTGGACTTTGGACCTTCTCAAGGGTCAGATGTGTCATTTATTCAGTTATTTATCCTTCATCAAACACAGGTCATAAACAGTTCCTGATGAATCTAGTGGCTGAAAGCTGCTCTATAAACATGTTAGATGTTTAAACTCATTACTGCTCTTTTTCCTGACCCTGGTGTGTGTATTGATCAGTAAACAGCGCCGAGTGGAACGTGTACACGCTTATCTGTGCTTCTGCATGATGCACAACTGCTGAAGATCAATAAACTAAGAGCCTCTATAGGACCGTTCTGATCTGCACTTTTTACCTCCAGTCCTGCAGACGTGCTCAGGTGGCACAGCGGTTTAATACGCTAGCCCAACACCGCTGAGATTCGAACCCAGACATGACTGGCCACGTCTGCGTCCGTGATCGTAAGTGTGTCTGCGCACCTTTGCTATCCGCTGCTGGGTTGCTGGACGAGGCGGGCAGGACGGTAGCTCCTCTGAAAGCCCTCTCCAGATGGTTGTGCTGCTTTGCTAGCTGCTCCAGGGTCTCCTCCAGTCGAACCCGCTGCTCCCTCTCGGCCTGCAGAGCTTTCTGCCAGCGCTTACTGTGAGCCTGAGCCAAGGCCAGGAAGTCACGGCACGCCTAAAGACATCATAACATTTTAAAAATTAAATCCTAGAATTTACACTATAAAGTCACATTTTAAAAAATAAATCCTAAAATACACAATATATGTATAATATTTCTTTTAAGAATCCCAAAATTTACATTATAAAGTCATAAAATTTTTACAAATAATTCCTAGAATTTACACTATAAAATTGTAATATTTAAAAAATAAATCCTAGAATTTATACCGTCATAATATATAAAAAAAAATAATTCCTAAAATTCCTAAAACACTAGTCATAATATTTTTAAAAATAAATTCAAAGAATTCGCACTATAAAGTCCAAATATAAAAAATAAAATAAAAAAAAAACTAGAATTTACACTAAAAAGTTATAATATTTTTAAAAAATAAATCCTAGAAATTACAGAATAAAGTCGTAATATTTTTTAAAAAATGATCCTAGAATTTACACAATAAAGTCACAGTATTTTTTTTAAATAAATCCTAGAATTTACACTAAAAATTATATATTTTTTAAAAATAAATCCTAGAATTAACATTATAAAGTCATAATATTTTTTTAAAAATTTAAAATAATTTCTAGGATTTACTCCAATTTACACCATAAAGTCATAATATTAAAAAAAAATTCCTAAAAGGTTCACTATAAAGTCATAATTAAAAAAAAATAAATCCTAGTATTTACACAAAAAAGTTATAAATAAAAATAAAAATTATTCCTAAAATGTACACTAGTCATAATTAAAAAAAAATTCTAAGAATTTACATTATGAAGTCTTAATATTTTTTAAAAGATGTCTTAGAAATTACACTAAAAACTCCTAGAATTTTACTGTAAAGTAAACGTATAAATTTACATTATAAAGTCAAAAGTAATATTAAAAATAATAACTATAAAATGCTAATATTTGTAATAAATGAAACCTAAGCTCATGGTCAGGCGTCCACATACTTTTGGCTATTCCGTTCCGAGTACAACAGCGGTGGTTAGCGTGAGCGTGTGTTAGTGATCTTACGTTGATCATGGCGTTGGAGGTGATGCGGAACAGCGTGGCTCTTTCTGTCACCTGCCGGATTTTATCGCCGTTCTCTCCACCCAGTTTAATGCTCTCCAGCTCGGACAAGGACCTGAGAGAAACCACACAGCATCAGGTAGGGGTGCAGATTTGGCCAGTTCCTTTAAACCGATAGCTGCCATCGGGCTCTGCTGTCTGGTCGCGGCGCTACATGAGTGACGAATGAATTGCGGAGGTTACGGTACTTGATTAGTAATCAGAAGGTTGCCAGTTTAAGCCCCACCACCACCAAGTTGCCACTGTTGGACCCCTGAGCAAGGCTCTTAACCCTCAATTGTTTAAATTGCATTCAATAATAATGTATTTACAGGGCAGTGGTAGCTCAGTGGTTAAGGTACTGGACTAGAGAACAGAAGGTCTACATGGGCGTGGCGCTGACCTTTGCAGGGCGGAGCCGTGTTTGGCGATCAGGTCGTTGCAGGTGCTGAGATCCTCCACTTTGCTTCCCAGAGTTCTCAGCGTGGACTGCACCTCCGAATTCCGAGTCCCGAGTCCCTGTCCCGCAGTGGGCGGCGAGGTGGAACACTCGTCCCCGGAGTCGTCTGTGTAGAGAGAGAGAGAGAGAGAGTCGAAGCTAAGAGACTTGAATTAGCGGCGGGTTTACTGGCGTATTTCAGCGCGACTGACCCGACTCGGCGTGCATGCGGACGGCCTTCGCCTTGGCCAGCTCCAACGCCGTGATCCAGCGCTGGCGCTCCACCTCCGAGCTGGCCTTCAGGTGGTACGTCTGCGCGCCCCCGTTGGAGATCACGAAGTTGCAGGAGTCCTCCACGGCGATGTTGGCTGTGGCCAGGTTTATCGTGCCGCGACACGTGTGTCCCATCTCCGCCTGGGTCCTGAACGGAAGAGGGGAGAGAACCGAACGTGGACAGCTTTAAACACACTGATTAACTCCTGTCCACTCCTCGGTGTCCACGTGTTCAAGTCTGGAATTATCCAGGGGTGTGCAAACTTTTGCACAACGCATACACACTCACCGAGCACTTTATCAGGTTCTCCCATCTGGTTCACACGTTCTTCATTATTTATTAAGCTGCACCTACCATACGGACGACCTTCGTATGTAAACAACTACTGAACATCATTTTATTTCAAGAATAAATTCATAATATTTTTGTTTAAAATAGAATCCTACAATTAAAACAAAAAAATCATAATATTTAAAAAATATATAAAATCTTACAATATACACAACAGTCTGTATATTTTTTGAGATAAATTCTAGAATTTGCAGAATTAATTCATAATATTGAAAAAAAAATTTATATTAGAATTTGCACAACAGAATTATATTTTTAAAATTAAATCAGTGAATTTATAGAATGAAGTCCTAATATTTCCTAATAAATCATAAATTGTACAGTAGTCATAATATTTAAAAAAAATAAATCCTAGAATTTGCAGAATAAAGTTTAATATAATTTAATATTATATTATTTAAAATAAATCCAATTAAAATCATTTAATTTATAGAATAAGTCTTAATTTTTTTTAAAATAAAATCATAATTTATAGAATAGTTTGAATTTTTAAAAAATAAAATCATATAATTTGTAGAATAGTATAACATTTTTCAAATAAATCATAAAATTAATCCTAATATTTTTAAAATAAATTATAGAATTTATAGACTAGTTCTAATATTTTCAAAATTAAATTATAGAATTTATAGAATAAAGTCTTAAATTTTTTTAAATGAAATAATAAATTGTACACAATAGGGTCATAATATTTTTTTAAATAAATCCTAAACTTTGCAGGATAAAGTTATAATATTATTAAAAATAAATCCTAGAAATGCAAGAGCAAACATTTTTAAAATGTAACCATAGAATTTATAGAATAAAATCTTAATCTTTAAATCTTTTTTTTATCCTAGAATGGACACAATAAAGTCATAGAATAAAATTAAACTATTTTAAAAATAAACGTATAATTCATTGTCTGACAGTGAGGTCGTAATACTGAAGGCTTTAAATTGCAAAATATATTGAAATAATTTGGATCTTTTTTCTACTATATTTAAAATGCTTTGTGGATGAAGCAACATTTATTTATTCAGAATAAAGTGGCAACATCTTACAAATGAAGTGATATTTATAATAAAGCAGAATATTTATAATTACATGAATGAATGTAAAATCCTTCGAGGATAAATTTGTTCGCCCTGTGTACAAAATAAACTCCATAAATCCAGTTTGGTGAGTCTGCTATGGAAAACAAACAGATGATATTTCACAGAACTCTGACCTCACCCTCCACCAAAAGCTGACTGTGAGTCAGGCCTTATTATATTAGCACCAGTATTACTGAATACCCACAGTCATGGTCCAAACACAGATCCAGAAAAGCAGATGCTGCTACAGGAACATCTGGATGTGACTTTCTGGTGATACCTTTAGACATTTGGTTGATGTTTAACCGAGTGAAACGTGATGAGGCTGTACCGGGTCAGACACCAGCGTTCTCACCTGTAATAGGACAGCAGGCCGTTGCTGAGGACGAACCACCTCCGCTGGTAGCCTTTAATATAATTAGTCCATTTGAAGAGCCAGCCTTTATAAGTGTCTCCCGCCGCCGGAGCGGCCGCTTTCGGCTCCGTCATCTCCACACCCCGAGGCTTCACCGAGGCCTACCGGGACCTGGCAAAATATAGACATGTTCTACTTAACGACGCAGTTCGTTTAGATGTGGCTAACACGTGCTTCCTCTGAAACCTGGGCTCCTCTGTTCCTACATTAACAGGGTTAGTTCGACCTCCCTCATAAACTAGGTACAAGGAAACTGTGTCATGTACTTAAAATCAAACGGTCTGGAGGGTCCAACGACTTCTAAACAGAACACAGACAATACTGTCCACAGTCAAGCAAGCTGCACATCCTTCATGGGCTTTAGAAGCCAAGAGCAGCACATTAAAGCTCGACTAGGAAAGCAGGAACAGTCAGTACTGACTCTCACACTATTGCTCTTGTACATTAGACCACACCACCAGTCATTGATTATTGCCACCCCATAATAATTACCTGTTGGCACTACGCTGTACTCTGGATACTACACTTACATACTAGCTAGTACAGAAGTGTAGTATAGTGCGCTGTACTCTGAATACTACACTTACATACTAGCTAGTACAGAAGTGTAGTATAGTGCGCTGTACTCTGGATACTACACTTACATACTAGCTAGTACAGAAGTGTAGTATAGTGCGCTGTACTCTGAATACTACACTTACATACTAGCTAGTACAGAAGTGTAGTATAGTGCGCTGTACTCTGAATACTACACTTACATACTAGCTAGTACAGAAGTGTAGAATAGTGCGCTGTACTCTGGATACTACACTTACATACTAGCTAGTACAGAAGTGTAGTATAGTGCGCTGTACTCTGAATACTACACTTACATACTAGCTAGTACAGAAGTGTAGTATAGTGCGCTGTACTCTGAATACTACACTTACATACTAGCTAGTACAGAAGTGTAGAATAGTGCGCTGTACTCTGGATACTACACTTACATACTAGCTAGTACAGAAGTGTAGTATAGTGCGCTGTACTCTGAATACTACACTTACATACTAGCTAGTACAGAAGTGTAGTATAGTGCGCTGTACTCTGAATACTACACTTACATACTAGCTAGTACAGAAGTGTAGAATAGTGCGCTGTACTCTGGATACTACACTTACATACTAGCTAGTACAGAAGTGTAGTATAGTGCGCTGTACTCTGAATACTACACTTACATACTAGCTAGTACAGAAGTGTAGAATAGTGCGCTGTACTCTGGATACTACACTTACATACTAGCTAGTACAGAAGTGTAGTATAGTGCGCCGTACTCTGAATACTACACTTACATACTAGCTAGTACAGAAGTGTAGTATAGTGCGCCGTACTCTGAATACTACACTTACATACTAGCTAGTACAGAAGTGTAGTATAGTGCGCCGTACTCTGAATACTACACTTACATACTAGCTAGTACAGAAGTGTAGTATAGTGCGCCGTACTCTGAATACTACACTTACATACTAGCTAGTACAGAAGTGTAGTATAGTGCGCCGTACTCTGAATACTACACTTACATACTAGCTAGTACAGAAGTGTAGTATAGTGCGCTGTACTCTGAATACTACACTTACATACTAGCTAGTACAGAAGTGTAGTATAGTGCGCCGTACTCTGAATACTACACTTACATACTAGCTAGTACAGAAGTGTAGTATAGTGCGCTGTACTCTGAATACTACACTTACATACTAGCTAGTACAGAAGTGTAGTATAGTGCGCCGTACTCTGGATACTACACTTACATACTAGCTAGTACAGAAGTGTAGTATAGTGCGCCGTACTCTGGATACTACACTTACATACTAGCTAGTACAGAAGTGTAGAATAGTGCGCCGTACTCTGAATACTACACTTACATACTAGCTAGTACAGAAGTGTAGAATAGTGCGCTGTACTCTGAATACTACACTTACATACTAGCTAGTACAGAAGTGTAGTATAGTGCGCCGTACTCTGAATACTACACTTACATACTAGCTAGTACAGAAGTGTAGTATAGTGCGCTGTACTCTGAATACTACACTTACATACTAGCTAGTACAGAAGTGTAGTATAGTGCGCTGTACTCTGAATACTACACTTACATACTAGCTAGTACAGAAGTGTAGTATAGTGCGCTGTACTCTGAATACTACACTTACATACTAGCTAGTACAGAAGTGTAGTATAGTGCGCTGTACTCTGAATACTACACTTACATACTAGCTAGTACAGAAGTGTAGTATAGTGCGCTGTACTCTGAATACTACACTTACATACTAGCTAGTACAGAAGTGTAGTATAGTGCGCTGTACTCTGAATACTACACTTACATACTAGCTAGTACAGAAGTGTAGTATAGTGCGCTGTACTCTGAATACTACACTTACATACTAGCTAGTACAGAAGTGTAGTATAGTGCTCTGTACTCTGAATACTACACTTACATACTAGCTAGTACAGAAGTGTAGTATAGTGCTCTGTACTCTGAATACTACACTTACATACTAGCTAGTACAGAAGTGTAGAATAGTGCGCTGTACTCTGAATACTACACTTACATACTAGCTAGTACAGAAAGTGTAGTATAGTGCGCTGTACTCTGAATACTACACTTACATACTAGCTAGTACAGAAGTGTAGTATAGTGCGCTGTACTCTGAATACTACACTTACATACTAGCTAGTACAGAAGTGTAGTATAGTGCGCTGTACTCTGAATACTACACTTACATACTAGCTAGTACAGAAGTGTAGTATAGTGCGCTGTACTCTGAATACTACACTTACATACTAGCTAGTACAGAAGTGTAGTATAGTGCGCTGTACTCTGAATACTACACTTACATACTAGCTAGTACAGAAGTGTAGTATAGTGCGCTGTACTCTGAATACTACACTTACATACTAGCTAGTACAGAAGTGTAGTATAGTGCTCTGTACTCTGAATACTACACTTACATACTAGCTAGTACAGAAGTGTAGAATAGTGCGCTGTACTCTGAATACTACACTTACATACTAGCTAGTACAGAAGTGTAGTATAGTGCGCTGTACTCTGAATACTACACTTACATACTAGCTAGTACAGAAGTGTAGTATAGTGCGCTGTACTCTGAATACTACACTTACATACTAGCTAGTACAGAAGTGTAGTATAGTGCGCTGTACTCTGAATACTACACTTACATACTAGCTAGTACAGAAGTGTAGTATAGTGCGCTGTACTCTGAATACTACACTTACATACTAGCTAGTACAGAAGTGTAGAATAGTGCGCTGTACTCTGAATACTACACTTACATACTAGCTAGTACAGAAGTGTAGTATAGTAAGCTGTACTCTGAATACTACACTTACATACTAGCTAGTACAGAAGTGTAGTATAGTAAGCTGTACTCTGTATACTACACTTACATACTAGCTAGTACAGAAGTGTAGTATAGTGCGCTGTACTCTGAATACTACACTTACATACTAGCTAGTACAGAAGTGTAGTATAGTGCGCTGTACTCTGAATACTACACTTACATACTAGCTAGTACAGAAGTGTAGTATAGTGCGCTGTACTCTGGAATACTACACTTACATACTAGCTAGTACAGAAGTGTAGAATAGTGCGCTGTACTCTGAATACTACACTTACATACTAGCTAGTACAGAAGTGTAGTATAGTGCGCTGTACTCTGAATACTACACTTACATACTAGCTAGTACAGAAGTGTAGTATAGTGCGCTGTACTCTGGATACTACACTTACATACTAGCTAGTACAGAAGTGTAGTATAGTGCGCTGTACTCTGAATACTACACTTACATACTAGCTAGTACAGAAGTGTAGTATAGTGCGCTGTACTCTGATACTACACTTACATACTAGCTAGTACAGAAGTGTAGTATAGTGCGCTGTACTCTGAATACTACACTTACATACTAGCTAGTACAGAAGTGTAGTATAGTGCGCTGTACTCTGAATACTACACTTACATACTAGCTAGTACAGAAGTGTAGTATAGTGCGCTGTACTCTGAATACTACACTTACATACTAGCTAGTACAGAAGTGTAGTATAGTGCGCTGTACTCTGAATACTACACTTACATACTAGCTAGTACAGAAGTGTAGTATAGTGCGCTGTACTCTGAATACTACACTTACATACTAGCTAGTACAGAAGTGTAGTATAGTGCGCTGTACTCTGAATACTACACTTACATACTAGCTAGTACAGAAGTGTAGTATAGTGCGCTGTACTCTGAATACTACACTTACATACTAGCTAGTACAGAAGTGTAGAATAGTGCGCTGTACTCTGAATACTACACTTACATACTAGCTAGTACAGAAGTGTAGTATAGTGCGCTGTACTCTGAATACTACACTTACATACTAGCTAGTACAGAAGTGTAGTATAGTGCGCTGTACTCTGAATACTACACTTACATACTAGCTAGTACAGAAGTGTAGTATAGTGCGCTGTACTCTGAATACTACACTTACATACTAGCTAGTACAGAAGTGTAGTATAGTGCGCTGTACTCTGAATACTACACTTACATACTAGCTAGTACAGAAGTGTAGTATAGTGCGCTGTACTCTGAATACTACACTTACATACTAGCTAGTACAGAAGTGTAGTATAGTGCGCTGTACTCTGAATACTACACTTACATACTAGCTAGTACAGAAGTGTAGTATAGTGCGCTGTACTCTGATACTACACTTACATACTAGCTAGTACAGAAGTGTAGTATAGTGCGCTGTACTCTGAATACTACACTTACATACTAGCTAGTACAGAAGTGTAGTATAGTGCGCTGTACTCTGAATACTACACTTACATACTAGCTAGTACAGAAGTGTAGTATAGTGCGCTGTACTCTGAATACTACACTTACATACTAGCTAGTACAGAAGTGTAGTATAGTGCGCTGTACTCTGAATACTACACTTACATACTAGCTAGTACAGAAGTGTAGAATAGTGCGCTGTACTCTGAATACTACACTTACATACTAGCTAGTACAGAAGTGTAGTATAGTGCGCTGTACTCTGAATACTACACTTACATACTAGCTAGTTACAGAAGTGTAGTATAGTTGCGCTGTACTCTGTATACTACACTTACATACTAGCTAGTACAGAAGTGTAGTATAGTGCGCTGTACTCTGAATACTACACTTACATACTAGCTAGTACAGAAGTGTAGTATAGTGCGCTGTACTCTGAATACTACACTTACATACTAGCTAGTACAGAAGTGTAGAATAGTGCGCTGTACTCTGAATACTACACTTACATACTAGCTAGTACAGAAGTGTAGTATAGTGCGCTGTACTCTGAATACTACACTTACATACTAGCTAGTACAGAAGTGTAGTATAGTGCGCTGTACTCTGAATACTACACTTACATACTAGCTAGTACAGAAGTGTAGTATAGTGCGCTGTACTCTGAATACTACACTTACATACTAGCTAGTACAGAAGTGTAGTATAGTGCGCTGTACTCTGAATACTACACTTACATACTAGCTAGTACAGAAGTGTAGTATAGTGCGCTGTACTCTGAATACTACACTTACATACTAGCTAGTACAGAAGTGTAGTATAGTGCGCTGTACTCTGAATACTACACTTACATACTAGCTAGTACAGAAGTGTAGTATAGTGCGCTGTACTCTGAATACTACACTTACATACTAGCTAGTACAGAAGTGTAGTATAGTGCGCTGTACTCTGAATACTACACTTACATACTAGCTAGTACAGAAGTGTAGTATAGTGCGCTGTACTCTGAATACTACACTTACATACTAGCTAGTACAGAAGTGTAGTATAGTGCGCTGTACTCTGAATACTACACTTACATACTAGCTAGTACAGAAGTGTAGTATAGTGCGCTGTACTCTGAATACTACACTTACATACTAGCTAGTACAGAAGTGTAGAATAGTGCGCTGTACTCTGAATACTACACTTACATACTAGCTAGTACAGAAGTGTAGTATAGTGCACTGTACTCTGAATACTACACTTACATACTAGCTAGTACAGAAGTGTAGTATAGTGCGCTGTACTCTGAATACTACACTTACATACTAGCTAGTACAGAAGTGTAGTATAGTGCGCTGTACTCTGAATACTACACTTACATACTAGCTAGTACAGAAGTGTAGTATAGTGCGCTGTACTCTGAATACTACACTTACATACTAGCTAGTACAGAAGTGTAGAATAGTGCGCTGTACTCTGAATACTACACTTACATACTAGCTAGTACAGAAGTGTAGTATAGTGCTCTGTACTCTGAATACTACACTTACATACTAGCTAGTACAGAAGTGTAGTATAGTAAGCTGTACTCTGTATACTACACTTACATACTAGCTAGTACAGAAGTGTAGTATAGTGCGCTGTACTCTGAATACTACACTTACATACTAGCTAGTACAGAAGTGTAGTATAGTGCGCTGTACTCTGAATACTACACTTACATACTAGCTAGTACAGAAGTGTAGTATAGTGCGCTGTACTCTGAATACTACACTTACATACTAGCTAGTACAGAAGTGTAGTATAGTGCGCTGTACTCTGAATACTACACTTACATACTAGCTAGTACAGAAGTGTAGTATAGTGCGCTGTACTCTGAATACTACACTTACATACTAGCTAGTACAGAAGTGTAGAATAGTGCTCTGTACTCTGAATACTACACTTACATACTAGCTAGTACAGAAGTGTAGTATAGTGCACTGTACTCTGAATACTACACTTACATACTAGCTAGTACAGAAGTGTAGTATAGTGCTCTGTACTCTGAATACTACACTTACATACTAGCTAGTACAGAAGTGTAGAATAGTGCGCTGTACTCTGAATACTACACTTACATACTAGCTAGTACAGAAGTGTAGTATAGTGCTCTGTACTCTGAATACTACACTTACATACTAGCTAGTACAGAAGTGTAGTATAGTGCTCTGTACTCTGAATACTACACTTACATACTAGCTAGTACAAAAGTGTAGTATAGTGCGCTGTACTCTGAATACTACACTTACATACTAGCTAGTACAGAAGTGTAGTATAGTGCGCTGTACTCTGAATACTACACTTACATACTAGCTAGTACAGAAGTGTAGTATAGTGCGCTGTACTCTGTATACTACACTTACATACTAGCTAGTACAGAAGTGTAGTATAGTGCTCTGTACTCTGTATACTACACTTACATACTAGCTAGTACAGAAGTGTAGTATAGTGCTCTGTACTCTGAATACTACACTTACATACTAGCTAGTACAGAAGTGTAGTATAGTGCTCTGTACTCTGAATACTACACTTACATACTAGCTAGTACAGAAGTGTAGTATAGTGCTCTGTACTCTGAATACTACACTTACATACTAGCTAGTACAGAAGTGTAGTATAGTGCGCTGTACTCTGAATACTACACTTACATACTAGCTAGTACAGAAGTGTAGTATAGTGCGCTGTACTCTGAATACTACACTTACATACTAGCTAGTACAGAAGTGTAGTATAGTGCGCTGTACTCTGAATACTACACTTACATACTAGCTAGTACAGAAGTGTAGTATAGTGCGCTGTACTCTGAATACTACACTTACATACTAGCTAGTACAGAAGTGTAGTATAGTGCGCTGTACTCTGAATACTACACTTACATACTAGCTAGTACAGAAGTGTAGTATAGTGCGCTGTACTCTGAATACTACACTTACATACTAGCTAGTACAGAAGTGTAGTATAGTGCGCTGTACTCTGAATACTACACTTACATACTAGCTAGTACAGAAGTGTAGTATAGTGCGCTGTACTCTGAATACTACACTTACATACTAGCTAGTACAGAAGTGTAGTATAGTGCGCTGTACTCTGAAATACTACACTTACATACTAGCTAGTACAGAAGTGTAGTATAGTGCGCTGTACTCTGTATACTACACTTACATACTAGCTAGTACAGAAGTGTAGTATAGTGCGCTGTACTCTGAAATACTACACTTACATACTAGCTAGTACAGAAGTGTAGAATAGTGCGCTGTACTCTGAATACTACACTTACATACTAGCTAGTACAGAAGTGTAGTATAGTGCGCTGTACTCTGAATACTACACTTACATACTAGCTAGTACAGAAGTGTAGTATAGTGCGCTGTACTCTGTATACTACACTTACATAACTAGCTAGTACAGAAGTGTAGTATAGTGCTCTGTACTCTGTATACTACACTTACATACTAGCTAGTACAGAAGTGTAGTATAGCGCTCTGTACTCTGAATACTACACTTACATACTAGCTAGTACAGAAGTGTAGTATAGCGCGCTGTACTCTGAATACTACACTTACATACTAGCTAGTACAGAAGTGTAGTATAGCGCGCTGTACTCTGAATACTACACTTACATACTAGCTAGTACAGAAGTGTAGTATAGTGCGCTGTACTCTGAATACTACACTTACATACTAGCTAGTACAGAAGTGTAGTATAGTGCGCTGTACTCTGAATACTACACTTACATACTAGCTAGTACAGAAGTGTAGTATAGTGCGCTGTACTCTGAATACTACACTTACATACTAGCTAGTACAGAAGTGTAGTATAGTGCGCTGTACTCTGAATACTACACTTACATACTAGCTAGTACAGAAGTGTAGTATAGTGCGCTGTACTCTGAATACTACACTTACATACTAGCTAGTACAGAAGTGTAGTATAGTGCGCTGTACTCTGTATACTACACTTACATACTAGCTAGTACAGAAGTGTAGTATAGCGCTCTGTACTCTGAATACTACACTTACATACTAGCTAGTACAGAAGTGTAGTATAGTGCGCTGTACTCTGAATACTACACTTACATACTAGCTAGTACAGAAGTGTAGTATAGCGCGCTGTACTCTGAATACTACACTTACATACTAGCTAGTACAGAAGTGTAGTATAGTGCTCTGTACTCTGTATACTACACTTACATACTAGCTAGTACAGAAGTGTAGTATAGTGCGCTGTACTCTGAATACTACACTTACATACTAGCTAGTACAGAAGTGTAGTATAGTGCTCTGTACTCTGTATACTACACTTACATACTAGCTAGTACAGAAGTGTAGTATAGTGCTCTGTACTCTGAATACTACACTTACATACTAGCTAGTACAGAAGTGTAGTATAGTGCTCTGTACTCTGAATACTACACTTACATACTAGCTAGTACAGAAGTGTAGTATAGTGCGCTGTACTCTGAATACTACACTTACATACTAGCTAGTACAGAAGTGTAGTATAGTGCGCTGTACTCTGAATACTACACTTACATACTAGCTAGTTACAGAAGTGTAGTATAGTGCGCTGTACTCTGAATACTACACTTACATACTAGCTAGTACAGAAGTGTAGTTATAGTGCGCTGTACTCTGAATACTACACTTACATACTAGCTAGTACAGAAGTGTAGTATAGTGCGCTGTACTCTGAATACTACACTTACATACTAGCTAGTACAGAAGTGTAGTATAGTGCGCTGTACTCTGAATACTACACTTACATACTAGCTAGTACAGAAGTGTAGTATAGTGCGCTGTACTCTGAATACTACACTTACTTACTAGCTAGTACAGAAGTGTAGTATAGTGCGCTGTACTCTGAATACTACACTTACATACTAGCTAGTACAGAAGTGTAGTATAGTGCGCTGTACTCTGAATACTACACTTACATACTAGCTAGTACAGAAGTGTTAGTATAGTGCGCTGTACTCTGAATACTACACTTACATACTAGCTAGTACAGAAGTGTAGTATAGTGCGCTGTACTCTGAATACTACACTTACATACTAGCTAGTACAGAAGTGTAGTATAGTGCGCTGTACTCTGAATACTACACTTACATACTAGCTAGTACAGAAGTGTAGTAATAGTGCGCTGTACTCTGTATACTACACTTACATACTAGCTAGTACAGAAGTGTAGTATAGTGCGCTGTACTCTGAATACTACACTTACATACTAGCTAGTACAGAAGTGTAGTATAGTGCGCTGTACTCTGAATACTACACTTACATACTAGCTAGTACAGAAGTGTAGTATAGTGGCGCTGTACTCTGAATACTACACTTACATACTAGCTAGTACAGAAGTGTAGTATAGTGCGCTGTACTCTGAATACTACACTTACATACTAGCTAGTACAGAAGTGTAGTATAGTGCGCTGTACTCTGAATACTACAACTTACATACTAGCTAGTACAGAAGTGTAGTATAGTCGCGCTGAACTCTGAATACTACACTTACATACTAGCTAGTACAGAAGTGTAGTATAGTGCGCTGTACTCTGAATACTACACTTACATACTAGCTAGTACAGAAGTGTAGTAT